>NC_080410.1:31474972-31778003 GCF_030265065.1 Corythoichthys intestinalis | reverse complement strand
TATTGACACATTGCCTTGTTATTTTCAGTTTTACAAAAATACAAGAAACGTGCTCCTGTCAAAAAGAGATGACTTCAGTAAAGCCCATGCAACTTTGCCACACCGTCTGATTTCTTTTTGGAACTTATGTTCGCTATCTGTCAATTTGTGTACTCACACACATTGAGGACAGAATAGGGCTACTAGTTTATTTTTTGATTGAAAATTCTACAAATTTTATTAAAACGAAAACATTAAGAGGCTTTTTAATATAACATTTCTATAACTTGTACTAATATTCATCTTTTAAGAACTACAAGTCTTTCTATCCATGGATCACTTTAACAGAATGTTAATAATGTTAATGCCATCTTGTTGATTTATTGTTATAATAAACAAATACAGTCCTTATGTACCGTATGTTGAATGTATATATCCATCTTGTCTTATCTTTCCATTCCAACAATAATTTACAGAAAAATATGGCATATTTTATAGATGGTTTGAATTGCGATTAATTGCGATTAATTAATTTTTAAGCTGTAATTAACTCGATTAAAAATGTTTATCGTTTGACAGCCCTAGTTTTGATTGTTATTTCTTTGTTTGTTTCTCATGATTCCATATTTTTTTCCTCAGAGTGGAGTGATTCCATATACTGTATATTTTCCTGCACTTGCTCTATAAAAGTAATATTTACTGACCAACACAAAGTTTTTTATTCATTTCTTTTAGTGTCTCTGAATGCTAAAGAGTTGCTCTTTTGAACTTTTTCAAGCTTTTTATCTGAGTTTGTTCTACATGATAAAATGTCTGAGTGAATGCTCGTACGAGACTGGTGATTGCATACTTTTTGCTAGGGGTTGTATTATGGTGGAAGATTTTGATAACAATTTGTTGGTTCCTTTTTTTTTTTTTTTTTTTTTTAAACATTGACACCTTTTTAAGAGCAGGAGCATAATCGATAACCTTTTGGGATACAAAGTATAACGATATATCACCATTTCGATATTTTGTCACACCCCTATTAGACACTGTATTGTTTTTACCTTTGATTGTTTTTTTGTACTTGGCCTTTCAATTCTATACCAACAGTAAATGGGAGAAGTGTGCAACCTTTCCAAATGTGTCTTTGACTCCTCGCCACCACCATCACACGCACACAAACACCCGCATCAGACAAACATTAAAACAGAGTGTCTCTCTGCTCCCTTGTTGTCTGTCAGATGTTGCGGCAAGGCAGTCCTCTTAAAAAGCGTTTGGCTGTAAGCACTCTGTGCTGGAGCGAGTCCACTGCAGCCTCTGTGTGTTTGTGTATGTACAGGGCTTTGTTCTGCACTCAATTTGTATTGCAGCCTCTATATAAGCGCACTATCTGCTAAAACAAAAATAGGTCCTTGTTTAGTCTGGGAAAAAAGGTGATCCGTAAAGCAGAGAGCTGCCAACAAACCACCACCACTCAGCTGAAGCTTTCCAGCTCCACTATTATTTTTTTTAATGATTTTTTCCTTTAAGTATGGCTCACACACTCGCTCAACAACAGATGGGTAGCGAACAAGCTTATTATTTTTTCATGACATCCACTGTCTTTAATCAACGTCAGAAACAGTAAGTAACTTACTCTCTGAACATCCCTAACTTGGAGCTTTATTTCATTAAAGGTCTTCTTTAGGGGTCCCTAAACTTTTTCCTGTGAGGGCCACTTTTCCCTTCTCTGATGAGGGGCCGGGGTCAGTTTGTAACAGAAAAGGTGTGACGATTGCAGGAGTGCCTAAATGTAAAAACGTATTTTTTTTCAGAAAGCCACAATCAAATAACCCTTTCTGGATTCTTCACGGAACAAAAGTAAATATAATATAATATAATATAATATAATATAATATATAGGGCTGTCAAAATTATCGCGTTAACGAGCGGTAATTAATTTTTTGTCCTGCTAAGACAGTATTCTGCCTTTTGGTAAGTTTTACAGCAAGGCTTTTTGTGCTGTCTAACAGCGAACTCTTGTGGTCACTTTGCACACATAACACCATTTACCATTTCTTGCCAGTTCAATATGGCTGCACGATGTCTCGGGCTGACGCCTACGTTGTAATGTTCTTATATGATCCTTGGACAAGATTTGTCCGTAAGTATGGTTGTTGTAAACAATGTACATATTATGTTAGTAAGCGAAATGTTATATTTTTTGTATGAGACGCTTCTTGTTTATGTTTAGTGAACCTGTATAGCGTGCTAAGCTAATGTTGTTGCTAATGCAATGCTTGTGTACTTTTTTTTTGTAGTTTTACGACGGTCTAAAGAGGACAATGGTTTGAGGCCATTTTATTAATAAATCAGATGAAAAAGAAAGAAGTCTGATTATTAAGGCGTCGTTCACTAGCTGTCTAGCTTTGGAAAAAGTAGACGCCTCGGAGTGAGGACAGCATAGACAGATTTAAATGACAGTAGAGTGAAATGCCCACTACAGTCCTTATGTACCATATGTTGAATGTATATATCCATCTTGTGTCTTATCTTTCCATTCCAACAATTTATTTTACAGAATATACATTTAATTTGCAGAAAAATATGGCATATTTTATAGATGGTTTGAATTGCGATTAATTGCGATTAATTACGATTAATTAATTTTTAAGCTGTACTTAACTCGATTAAAAATTTTAATCGTTTGACAGCCCTAATAATATAATATAATATAATTATAACACTATTAATTAAATAGATAATAACCAAATAACCCTCTCTGGGTTCTTCACATAAAAAAGCCAGGAAATAAATAACCCTATTGGGGGGAAAAAAAAAATGTTCAGGGGGCCGGAACAAATGTGGAGGCGCGCCGTATCCTGCCCGTGGGCCGTAGTTTGGGGACCCCTGGCCTAAATGTAAAAACATATTGTTGTTCACAATCAAATAACCCTTTCTGGATTCTTCACGGAGCAAAAGTAAATAATATAATTTAATATAATATAATTAGGGCTGTCAAAATTATCGAGTTTTCGGGCGGTAATTAATTTTTTTAATTAATCACGTTAAAATATTTAACGCAATTAACGCACATGTCCCGCTCAGACAGATTTAAATGACAGTAGAGTGAAATGCCTACTTGATAATTGTGTTTTATGGAGTTTTGCCGCCCTCTGCTGGCGCTTGGGTGCGACTGATTTTATAGGCTTTAGCACCCATGAGCATTGTGTAAGTAATTATTGACATCAACAATGGCGGGCTACTGGTTTATTTTTTGATTGAAAATTTTACACATTTTTTTAAAACGAAAACATTAAGAGGGGTTTTAATATAAAATTTCTATAACTTGTACTAACATTTATCTTTTAAGAACTACAAGTCTTTCTATCCATGGATCGCTTTAACAGAATGTTAATAATGTTAATGCCATCTTGTTCATTTATTGTTATAATAAACAAATACAGTCTTTATGTACGGTATGTTGAATGTATATATCCATCTTGTGTCTTATCTTTCCATTCCAACATTTTGCAGAATATATATACATATAATTTACAGAAAAATATGGCATATTTTATAGATGGTCTGAATTGAGATTAATTGCGATCAATTGCGATTAATTTTTAAGCTGTAATTAACTCGATTAAAAATTTTAATCGTTTGACAGCCCTAAATATAATATAATATAATATAATATAATATAATATAATATAATATAATAATAACACTATTAATTTACTATTAATTAAATAGATAATAACCAAATAACCCTCTCTGGGTTCTTCACATAACAAGCCAGGAAATAAATAACCCTATTGAAAAAAAAAAATAATTTTTTTGTTCAGGGGGCTGGAACAAAAGTGGAGGCGGGCCGCATCCGGCCCGCGGGCCGTAGTTTGGGGACCCCTGGTCTTCTTGCTTGTATTATGTCATATTAGCCAGACTTCAGCCTAACTTAAGCCCCTTTGACAAACATATCCCGGTAAATTCCGATGTAACGTGATGCGGGATTTACTCGCGTCACTGCTTTCACACATGGAGAGATATCCCGGGAATGACGCGGGTTGGACACTTCCACAAACTTGTCCTGTGTTGCCCACTCTGAGGGAGGGCTGCTGGCGCAATTTTATAACCTGGACATTATGTCATTTTTGGTTGGCATCGGCTGTCACATTCTGTTGGTCAGATCGTGTTTTGTCACAGAGCCAGTTGTGGGAGAGTTCCCGACATTGTAACTGTAGCCAATTCAAGCTCATCAAGACTGTATTTAAGCCCAGGCGATCCAACAGAAGGGTGCCCTGATATTAAATTGCTGGGCGCCATTCGACACCTTGTAATCTCAAATTTCGTGCATTTGCTAGCTTGTTTGTCTGCTGCCCTTGTTTTGAAATCTCTTACGTTGTGCTGGTATTTGAGTGTACTGTATTTGTTTTGTTGTCTTATCGGCTCTCTGCCTACCGCTTACGTTAGTATTATTGATCTCCGTCGACCTATTGTCACTGACCCATTGTGCTATTCCCCCGTTTTCGCAATCGCGTGTATTTTTGTTTGTATTTAATAAACTCTTGTACTAGGGCTGTCAAACGATAACATTTTTTAAGTTAATCACAGCTTTAAAATTAATTAATCGTAATTAATTGCAATTCAAACCATTTCTAAAATATGCCATATTTTTCTGTAAATTATTGTTGGAATGGAAAAACAAGACACAAAACGCGATCGATCGGATCCGATCACGTCATTTTCAAAGTATCAGAATCGGCAAAAAAATATTGGCCATGCCTTTTTTAATTTTTTTTTAATTATATCGTTTTCTAATTGTATTTAACGTTACAGACATAATATGTTACACTCACCCAGAGTCTTTAGTTTAGGCTTAAAGTGCCGGTGACACGAAAAAGCATGTTTATTTCATAATACACGCGGTATTTTATGCCCCTGAATGATATGGGCCGCTTGGATGTGTGTGGAAGCGATCGCTATTTTTATTTAGTTTTTTTAATCCCGCGCCATGAAAATGAGTGAGGAGGAGGGCGCTGTGACGTGTACGGTAGAAGACGTCCTCTTCACGCTACAGTGTACTGTTGTGTATGAGGACGAAGGATTCAGCTGATGTTGCGAATTAATACGTTTATTTTTCGCATCACGCCAGCCAAACGGCTGCAGAAAAATCATTCTGTATGAGGGAGAGGCGTATGCGCCTTTTTGGAGTTTCAAAAGGTTCCCATTCACCGTGGATATTTACTGTGGGACCATTGGACTTACGAGGAAGTGAGTAAACATCTTGTTTTGTATTATGTCAAATACGAATACAGCAATTACAAAGTAAACACTACAAACTTCCTTTAAATGAAGGACTACTTACGTTTGATCATTGATAGGCATGTAAAAAGCTTTCCTAATGCTCATTAGCAGCAGCACGTTAGCTGCACAACAACTCCAGCCACCCTCCTCCGGGGAACGAACTGTAAATTGCTCTCCGCCGGGCGGTTTGCCGATCCGCGAAGTCAATCGACAACCGGGTCGTCATGTCAAATAATCCAGGATAGTTATGTGTGATTTTCCGCTTCAAAGACTTTGAAACTTCACTCGGTTCGGGTTAGCATGTCGGCTAGCTGTCACGCCTTCTGGTTTGTTTACATTCTCCGAAGCCGGGGAAGGGAAATGACATATGTCCGATTTAGGTGTCATAAAATATCGTTCGGGAGGTGCGACAGTAAAGGTGAAGTCGACAGTTTTGACCATTATGGAGTAATTTTGCCATGTCATCCTGAATAAATGCATTTTTATTATTTCATATTCCATTCAGCACAAGACTGTTATTTGTCATGACCATGCCATTTATTTAGCAATTGGGGAAAATACTTGGATAAAAAGAATATCCTGTAAAAATATTGAAGTAAAGAGACAGAAACAATGACATTTTGCCGCTCTTTTCGTCGCGTTTTCCTCGTTGTGAATAGTTCCCCCTCGACGGACTGACTGGTCCTTCTCAAGCCATTTATATAGCTATTGGGGAAAAATACTTGGATAAAAAGAATATCCTGTAAAAATATTGGAGTAGAGAGATCTTTTTCTTAACAACATATGTTATTTCCCAACGCAGAGAAGATATATCAATTGGTAGCACTACGCACAGTCATGGTTCCACTTCCCATCATGCATTTGGGCATGGTTACAGTATCATTTACTGAAAGCTCAACAAATACACTAGATGGCAATATTTAGTCACAATATACAAGTCACAAGTCTTTCTATCCGTGGATCCCTCTCACAGAAAGAATTAATAATGTAAATGCCATCTTGAGGATTTATTGTCATAATAAACAAATACAGTACTTATGTACTGTATGTTGAATGTATATATTCGTCCGAGTTTTATTCATTTTTTCTTAATGCATTGCCAAAATGTATATGATCAGGAAAAATTATCGGGAATGATCGGAATTGAATCGGGAGCAAAAAAAAGCAATCGGATCGGGAAATATCGAGATCGGCAGATACTCAAACTAAAACGATCGGGATCGGATCGGGAGCAAAAAAACATAATCGGAACAACCCTAGTATTTGTTTACTATAACAATAAATCCACAAGATGGCATTAACATTATTAACATTCTTTCTGTTAAAGTGATCCACGGATAGAAAGACTTGTAGTTCTTAAAAGATGAATGTTAGTACAAGTTATAGTACTAATTTTATATTAAAACCCCTCTTAATGTTTTCGTTTTAATAAAATTTGTAAAATTTTCAATCAAAAAATAAACTAGTAGCTCGCCATTGTTGACGTCGCCAAGCAGTGACGTCACATGCGCTCCCTGCCGTTCTTCCACGGTGTCTTTAATTACGTAAGGTAGTGATTGAAATACACCACAAGGTGTCAATGGCAAGTTTTAAATTACTTGGAAATCAAGCCAATGAGTTGTCTTTTGTCCCTCGACTGACGCCGTAGTTCCCTGTTTACTGGTCCATCCACATCATTTGAGTGCTGGCTTCACAACGTACGAAACCTCTGATAGATTGTATATTGTGACTAAATATTGCCATCTAGTGAATTTGTTGAGCTAAATGAAATGTTTGAATAGAGTTTTACCATAGTTTGAGTAAGTTTTATGTGTACTTTGCATAACTATTTTGATTGGGAATGCCAGTTCTCTTTGCATTGTTTTTGTGAACATTATTTTTTTGAGGGATAGGAATATTATTTTTGTTGTGCTTTTACTAAATGATACTTATGTTTGTTGTGAAGGTGTTGCCGAAGCTTATGCCAATAAACGGCGCTTTCCAATGAACGCTTATGTCAACTCGCCTTTCTATGCCTCTTAGCTCTCAATGTGTAAAAAACGGCATCATTGTAATCTGTTTGAGGCAATGCATGAGCTGGTCATTCCGCGCATGCGTATAATGCGTCAAATATTTTAACGTGATTCATTTTAAAAATTAATTGCCGCCTGTTAACGCGATAAATTTGACAGCACTACATTGAACGCATCTCTCCGTTGTTTTCTGCTTTGAAGTACAAACTTGTTTCCGCAGTTGCGGACCCGAACATTCGCAACAAAATAAACTACACATTTCCAAAGATGGACGATGAACTCTGTTCCTCGGCTCTACGATCCAGTAGCAATTTAATTTTGTTATGTTTTCAGTTAAATTTAGCTATTTCCAGCTTGCTATGTTGATAATTGCGATGTTTGCTTGCAGATTTTCGTCTTACCGTGAAGAAAGAGGAAGTGAAAATCGGCCAGCCATGATATTTACGTCATCAGCTATCGTGTCGTGACCCGGGAATTTAACGCTTGCTTTCACGTACACTGCTTCCAGGGAAAGTCTTGGACATTATTAGGGCTGCAGCTATCGAATATTTTAGTAATCGAGTAATCGACTGAAAATTCTGTCGATTAATGAGTAATCAGATAAAAGTTTTTTTTTTTTTAGGTAAAGAGCAATTATAAATATAGATGAGAAAACAAGACATTTCATCTAATATTGAACCATTTTCAGTCAATCAATGACTTTATTTTTGGTGTACATTGTTGAAAACAGCCAACAATTGCGTCTCAAATGTGACTTTAAAAAAAAAAAAAAAAAAAAAAGACTAATTCACTGCTTTCACTCAAAAAACTTTTAGATCTTATAAAAAATATATATATATTTCTTAACTAAAGATGTAATTACGCTTGATAACACACATCACTTAAAAGCTAGGTGATTTTCCCACGCGTTTCAATTGAATTTCCACTTGTGTCAAGCTATAAATTCTAGTTAAGTTTTAAGTTATTCTAAACTGTAAGTCGTGATAGGATTTTGAGTTTTCGCAGTGTTCAAAATAAATGTTTTGCTGTATTGGAGCACATGAGGCACCAGTGCTACTTGGTGTTTTATCCAGTAATTACTACTGAGCTCAAATTGACTGTTAGCATTATTAAGTTTTTATTTTACACCTTAATCACTCTACAGCGCTGTTTTTACTGAATAAATAAAGCCTGTATGTAAGAGCTAGCCACACATCGACAGTGGTCATAATGAATAGAAACCTAGCCCTCCGCAGGGATAACGTTACGTGAGCGACTGACAGTAACATTAATCTTATTTATGAGCGCTGAGAAGTGTACTGCTTTAAGATGGCGGCTGTTTTATTAACGCAGCCGAGTCGGTCATTTCGCATCTAGTTCTACGTACATGTGATATCTATGGTAAATGGTGTTACACTTGTATAGCGCTTTTCCACCTTTCAAGGCGCTCAAAGCGCTTTATACTACATTGCCATCTACCTACTGGTGACGCAGCACCAAGAGCAACGTGGGGTTCTGTATCTTGCTCATGGATACTTAGGCGAGTTCATCAGGGCAGAGAACTGAACCCACAACCTCTGGGTTGGGGGACAACTACTCTACCACTGAGCCATGCCATCCCACATCTATGACACGCATTAGACGCTACCTGCTACCACCGCAGCAACATGCGGGAGTAGTTTTTAGCAACGTCGGCGCAGTTTGTAACGGCTGTCGGCTGCAGTAAGGTATTTTTTCTATTGCTTCTTCTTCTACGCACGTTGTCCCGCATTAAAAGGAGTCCAGGCAAAACGTGATGCTTAGAGCTGGCAAAATTAAACGATTCCTCGAGGTGAATAAAATTACTTGGATCAGTTTTTAAACTCGAGTTATTAGAGTTGCCCGAGTATTCGTCTCAGCTCTAGACATTATACTAAGACGCGACCCGTTAAATGTCCGCATAATCTCTGTGTCAGTCGACCCGGGATATTGCTTTAACATACAAGGGCTGCCCGTTTCAAGTGTATGTGAAAGGGGCTTTAGTCACCCATGTAAATGTGATACTGATTACTTCTTTTCAACACAACTTCCAGGAAATTTCATAATATGCAACAAAAGGGCAATCAGTTTTATTTTTGTTGCATGACCAGTTATGACAACATAGTAGTGATTAATTAATACAAACAATGTAAGTTTCAAAACGTAGATATTTCAAAGGAGAGCTGGACATTTTCCAGACTAGTTTGCTGTACATTGTGCAGTTGTCCTAGATCTTGGGTTTGATGGGTGCAAGTCCTAAACAGAAAAAAAGTGCAAGGAAGCCTTTGAACACGAGAACAAAGAGCTCCTGGACTTCCGATTATGGTTGTGAGTGTGCTGACTGGCTGCAGGGCTCCTTAGTTTGGAGGACTGAATTGGAGAACCTGCGCTTGTTCAAGAGAACAGAAGACAGCAGGAAAGGAAATGTTAACGACCTTTAAGGGCAATAAACAGGACATAGATCTTCCACCCAATGGATGCTTGTGACCTCTGGGCGTTAGTGAGTAAGACTGAGGAATCTGGACTTTTTCATGGGCTGACATTGAGACAAAAGGGCCCTTAGAGGTTGTTTTGCCGAAGGATGAAAAAGCACAGAACAGTCCTCTAATACGGTATCTTGTCTTTTTTTTCCCAGGAAGAAGAGTGAATCTGCCTTGTCTCATTCTGCTAAAACCTTCTGATGTAAACATGCACTCATATACAGATCATCCCAATGGCTTCAAGATCAAGTAGAACCGCCTGGCAGTACGTAGTTAATAAAAAATAAATAAATAAATAAAAAAAGACCAAGCCACCAGCCAGTTGTATACTCCTATCATACCTCTAGTGTGCATATCAAACACATGATATCTAATGTTCAAAATGTTGAACCTTTAACAAATATTCATTAACTTGGAATTTTAAGGCTGCAACACATTCCAAAAGAGCTGGGACAGGTAGCAAAAAGACCGAGATAGTCATCCAAAACCTGTTTAGAACATCCCACATACCAACAAGCTAACTGGGAATAGGTACAGTGGGGAGAACAAGTATTTGATACACTGCCGATTTTGCTGGTTTTCCCACTTGCAAGCCATGTAGAGGTCTGTAATTTGTATCATAAGTTCTCTTCAACTGTGAGGGACGGAATCTAATACAAAAATCCAGAAAATCACATTGTATCATTTTTAAATAATAAATTTGTATTTAACTGCATGAAATAAGTATTTGATACATTACCAATTAGTAAATATTTCAGCTCTGAGTTCTTTTTTAAGAACCCCCCCCCCCCTGTTCTCCACTCATTACCGGAAGTAACTGCACCTGTTTGAACTTGTTACCTGTATAAAACACACCTGTTCACATGCTCAAACAAACAAACTCCAACCTCTCCACAATGGCCAAGACCAAAGAGCTGTGTAAGGACATCAGGGATAAAATAATAGACCTGCACAAGGCTGGGATGGGCTACAGGAAAATAAGCAAGCAGCTTGGTGAGAAGGTAACAACTGTTGGAGCGATTATTAGAAAATGGAAGAAGTTGAAGTTGACGGTCAGTCTGCCTCGTTCTGGGGCTCCATGCAATATCTCACCTCGTGGGGCATCACTGATAATGAGGAAGGTGAGGGATCAGCCCAGAACTACACGGCAGGACCTTGTCAATGACCTGAAGAGAGCTGGAACCACAGTCTCGAAGAAAACCATCGGAAACACATTACGCCGTCATGGATTAAAATCCTACAGCGCATGCAAGGTCCCGCTGCTGAAGCCAGTGCATGTCCAGACACGTCTGAAGTTTGCCACTGACCATCTGGATGATCCAGAGGAGCAATGGGAGAAGGTCATGTGGTCGGATGAGACCAAAATTGAACTTTTTGGTCTAAACTCGGCTCGTCGTGTTTGGAGGAAAAAGAAGGATGAGTACAACCCCAAGAACACCATCCCAACCGTGAAACATGGAGGAGGAAACATTTTTTGGGGCTGCTTCTCTGCCAAGGGTACAGGACGACTGCACCGTATTGAGGGGAGGATGGATGGGGCTATGTATCGCCAGATCTTGGCTGACAACCTCCTTCCTTCAGTGAGAGCCCTGAAGATGGTTCGTGGCTGGGTCTTCCAGCATGACAACGACCCAAAGCACACAGCCAAGGCAACTAAAGAGTGGCTCCGTAAGAAGCATCTTAAGGTCCTGGAGTGGCCTAGCCAGTCACCAGATCTGAACCCGATAGAAAATCTATGGAGGGAGCTGAAAGTCCGTGTTGCCCGGCAGCAGCCCTGAAACCTGAAGGCTCTGGAGAAGATCTGCATGGAGGAGTGGGCCAAAATCCCTGCTGCAGTGTGTGCAAACCTTGTCAAGGACTATAGGAAACGTTTAGTATCTGTAATAGCAAACAAAGGTTTCTGTACCAAATATTAAGTTCGATTTTTGTGATGTATCAAATACTTATTTCATGCAATTAAATGCAAACTTATTATTTAAAAATACGTGATTTTCTGTTTTTTTCTATTAGATTCTGTCCCTCACAGTTGATGAGAACTTATGATACAAATTACAGACCTCTACATGCTTTGCAAGTGGGAAAACCAGCAAAATCGGCAATGTATCAAATACTTGTTCTCCCCACTGTAGGTGCCATGATAGTACGAAAGGAGAGTTGCTGAATTGCTCAGTCATTCGCAACCAAAGATGCGGTTTGGTTCACCATTTGTGAACAAGAGCATACCTGTCAAGTTGTACGGTTTCGGCATAATTTGTACAAGTGAGCACTGATTTTTAAATGTGTACGCCGTACTTTTAAAAATCTACGTTTTTCGTGCGTTACGGTTTTTTTTTTTCTCCGTTCGGATTTTGTCACCGTTTCGTCACCGAGACAATGTGCGTTACTACGTTGGTTGAATGACGCGAGAAAAGTCAGAGACTCTGAGATAGAAGAGCGGGAGTGGGAAAGGGGGAGTTGTGACGCCGTTGCAAACGCGATGCTAGGCTAGGTGGCTCCAATAATACCTGACTGTAGCTGACAGCCTACACACTACGTCCACATGATGCTACTCTAGATATCACATGTATATGAACTAAATGCGAAATTATACTCTTGCCAGAGTTGGTAAACAGCCGCCATCTTAAAGCAGTAGACTTCTCAGAAAGGCTCTGTTGTAGTAAACCTTCCTAGCGAACATAAGTAACCTTTTATCTAAAATACTCCTAAATCGCCAAAATCTTGACTTGAATCTATCTTTAAATGATGAAACAGTTTTAAAACTTTGACATGTCGAAAGTTGACAGAAGGGAACTAATCCTAAAACAGGAGCAATTTTAACAACTTTAACGGTTGATTCACAACATTAAATGACTTCCAAACATAGCAAAGGTTACTATGTTGTTTTGTTTTTTGTTTTGTTTTTAATCAAAAAAAAAAAAAAAAACATGAACGGTAACACCAGTTACTTTGCCCAGTAACTAATTACTCTTACATTCAGGTAACTGAGTTACTAACTCAATTACTTTTTGGGAAAAGTAATTTGTAACTGTAATTAATTAATTTTTTAAAGTAAGAATAAAATCACTGGTCATAAAGATGCAGTTTGCAGAATGAAAAGTGCCGAAAGCGGAGATTTTATTCTGCCAATTTGTTGCTGAACAATAATTTGCCTGCAACTAGTGCTGATCACTTTTCAGAATAGCAAAAGAAATGTTCCGTGACTCAAAGATTGCATAGGTAAGTTAATTTTATCAATTGACCTTTTTAATTTATAATGGCGTACCGCACGCAGGCTATTTTTAGACCGTGACGTCGCATCGTAAAGCGGAAGTAAAGCCGAAGTGAGACATTATAGACCAGCCCTCGCGTAGACACAACGTAATTTGTGCTACTTTTCTCCGGTAATCTTTCAACAACGAACATGCCGATCACGCATTGCTTTTTTGGAACTTGTAGAAACGACTCTAGACATTACGACACATGAAGGACGTTTTCTTCATACGTTTCCGGAAACCAAAAACCCGGGAGGAAAAAATGTGAAGACCGAATCAACTTGCGCGCACTTTAACACCAGCTCGGTGAATCCATTCACATTTCATTTGCAGTAAACATTATGTTGGGTTGGCATGGTCTTTCAGAGTACAAAGAGGTAAGCCATTTTTATATTTTTAACTTATTTTTTTAGCGTAACGTTGTGCCGTACTGCTTCTGTCTGACAATGACCTGAATAGAATTACAATGGTATCTGATTGCCACTGTTACCGTTTCTGTTATATATATATATATAAAACAACTTTAGTAAGGGGGAAGTGTAAATAAATTATAGAATTAAGATGTGTTATCAATGAAAAAATTAAAAGTGTTCGTTGGCGTCACTGAGTAGCATTTGCGATCGCTACACAAACCTAACTAAATTACCCCCAAGAACGGTAAGAGATGTAGGACGACCAGAGGATATATAAAAAAGACAGGGCTGATGGTAAAGGATAGCTTGTTGAAACAGGAGAATGTCAGTGTCAGTCACGTCGGTAAAAAAGCTAAAGCTATGCTTAGGTAGGCTCGTTTTTTTTTTCTCGTCTTTTTCAGCCTTCGACACTCAAGCCATCTCTTTAACTGAACATTTTTATGTTCTTCGACATCTTTGCCAGTGAATTTGGCACCAGGCACATCATTTTCGGAGAGAATTGGTAGGTTTAGCTCTGTAAACATCTCCTTCGTACACGATTTCCATTCATTTCCTATTAGGGACAAACGGTAGCTTCTCCCTACTTAGCAACAGTAGCTAATGTCATGAATATTAATGAGCGGAAGTGACGTGCTGCTTGCGGTACGCCATTGGACACACTAACGAACTACCTTCAAGTCAAACTGAATTGCGAGCTGAAGTGCCATGAAGTGCAGCCATCAAAAGACGTGATAGAAATTGCCAAAAGTGCTACGTACAATTATAACAAAAGTCACTGTTAAATTTTAGTAATCATGGTGTAGCTGAAGATATTGTTCTTGGTTTGCACGAGGTTATACGTGACAATTTTACCAATAAATTCATATTATTTTAAAAACTGATTTTTATTTTTGTTTCATATTGCACGCTATATAAAATGTAAGATAACCAATTTGTACGGGCATACGCCACTATTTTTATGTATGATTGCCAGTGGCCTCGGATTGACAGGTATGCAAGTGCATGAGAAAATAGACAGTTTAAGATGAACATTTCTCAATGTACGATTGCATTTAGGATTTTCATCATCTACTGTCCAAAATATCATCAGAAGTTTCAGAGAATCTGGAGAAATCACCATGTAAGCGGCAAAAACCACACTGGATGCCCATGATCTCCAGGCATTGCACCACAAACAAAAATGCCACTATAAAAGAAAATCACAGAAAAAGTCACGCACAAGGCAAGATGGTTTTTAACATCGGATAATATAAAACGAATGACTAATACATTATTAAAGTTGACATTATCTTACTAAAATAAACTCTGGGACAACCAAAACGAGATCTTGTTCCACTCCATATGCAACACACATGTACTTCGATCAAACTCTGTTCTTTTTTTGTTGCGGCCGTGGTCCATGTTGTCGATGTGCCACCAATCTGACTAACAACCGCACTTTCATGGAGATTTATCTTTCCACACCCTTGCGGTGCACCAGTGAGGCAAATCCAGACACCAAACCACAGAACGGGACCACATGTTTCACATATCGTACAAGGTAATATGCCGCTCTGTAGAGTCCTGATTCCTGCAATTTGTGAAGGATTGTACCTTAAGTCTATTAACACGGGTACTAACCATACAACCGATGGCATAGAGATCGGGTGGGGAGAACAAGCTAAAAACGTTGCTTGTATCGTCACATTTGCGTATGTGACTTCCGCATTACAGTGGCTTTCTTCTCTCCCTTTGCCCGCTCTCCTGTCCTCCACCACCTGTCTGTTGCTCGTGATCTCCATTCAGGCTGTTAGGCCTGTTCACTTTTGGACAGATGTGTTCAACATAGCACTTTTTAGCGCAGGTTTGGATGTTTGGATGATGCACAAACAAAAGAACTGTTGTTAACTATTCAGAGTGGTCGAGTCAGCACGCATGCTGAGGTATACCTCCCACTCCGGCTTCACTGTGTGAGCCTTTCAGCACCCCTTTTTGGGCCCCCCTTTGCCCTCTTGCCAAAAAACCTCCAGCATTCTATTGTTCTCACGTCCTCTTATCAGCTGCGCAGGCTCCAGCCTTCCTCACCACAAACATCTTTCTGCCTTGCTCGCGAGAAATACTGTAAAACAATCGAAACAACATTAAAAGAATAATGATTTAACCTTTTATAGGGCACCAGTAGTGGATGCTGGTCTTTTAAAGTGATCCTCTAGCTTAAATACATGTAGGCTCTAATAAACCACAATTGTTCTCTTGTACTAAAATATGTTGTTAGAAACACATAAAATGTTAAATCAATGGCAATATTTTATAATATTTAGTCCATATTTTGACTGGTAGTTGGCGCCATGGTTTGCGGGCTCGCAGTGATGACGTAATTGGCATCTTTCCAAATGTGTAGTGTGTTCAACAATTGCTTATTGCTACGTAAACTCGCGAAGTAAAATGCCACGATGTGCTGCTTTTGGATACAATTTCCAGTCAAATGGAAACAAGGGGAGTGAAGTGAGTGGTCAAGGTGGAATTATTATTTTTAGTGAATAAATGAGCATAAGTGGAAGCTTCTCCCCCTTTTTGGTCCCTGTATGCAGTATCCTACCCACCACGCATTACAACTGGCGCCCGAACATTTTTCCTGGATCCTGAGTCAAGTAAGGGATCCGTCTATTTTCTGGATCCGACGGATCCCACCGCGTCTGCAATATTGGTTTCGGATCTGTCCATTTTTTTGATTCGTCGGTCCCACAGCGGCTTTTCGGATCAGTCTATTTTGTGGAATCGACGGCCTGGTCGCGGCTGCGACATTGTCATGGGATCGATCTAATTCCTGGATCTTCGAATGAGTTAAAAACGCGGATTTGGATTACTATTGCTATCTTTTTTGTTGACTATTCTTCGTGGGAGTTTTCCCCAAATTGTACTAAATAATTAAAGCACTATGGCACGCTACAGTGACGACAGTGACTCTGACGTGGACCTTACAACAATGTTGGAGTACGCCAGGGAACGTGTGTTTGCGTACTGCTGAGCTCCCGAGTGAAGAGTGGTCAAGGTGGAAATATTATTTTTTGTGAATAAATGTGTATAGTGGAAGCTTTTTGGTACTTATATACACGTATCCTAGCTACCACGCGTTACAATGTACAAGACATGGATTACACAAGGTGTGCTCTTTGGCCTGTACTGTATGTAAAGTACACGACAGCTCTGGATGCTAACAATCTACATAATTATATTGGGATAAGTTTGAAAACGCAATATGCTTACCTTGAATATCTGCTAATAAAACCGGACAGCATACACTCTCGCTCCCAACCGGAGTTCCCAACAGGACTCTCTCGCATCACCAGTTTTGCCCAACTTTTGTCTTATCAGGTATTTGCTGCACGCATTTTTCCCTGAAGCTCGCCTTGTGAACGACCGACAGTGCTGTCCTGCTCTTCACTTTTCAGATCTGGATCAAATAAGAAGGGTAGAATTGACGACATGTTGGGAAAGCTATCGAGTGAACGCTGGAATTTCGGCAACGGGACCAGTGACGTCACGCACTGCGACGTAACAAGAATGGCAACCTATCACTTAGAAGAATTTGACAAACTTTATTAAAACAAAAACATTAAGAGGGGTTTTAAAATCAAATTGTTATATCTCGCAAACGCGATGCTACTATGCTAGGTGGCTCCAATAATACCTGACTGTAGCCGATAGCCAACAAACTACGCCCACCTGATGCTTCGGTAGATATCACATATATACAGAACTAGATGCCAATGACAGACATGGTGGCATTAGCAACATGTATAATAAAGAACTAGATGGGTTAGTAAACAGCCGCCATCTTAAAGCAGTGGACTTCTCAGGAAGGCTCTGTTGTAGAGACCCGTCCTAGCGAACCTACGTAACTTTTTATTTAAAATGCTCCTAAATTGGCAAAACTTAACTTAAATCTATCTTTAAATGATGACACAGTTTTAAAAGTTACACATGTCGAAAATAGACAGAAGGGAACTAATGCGATAACGGAAGCTATTTTAACAACTTTAACAGTTGATTCACAACATTAAATGATTTCCTCACATAGCAACGGTTACTATCTAGTTATCATAGTAAGAAAAGCATAGTAGAGTTTGACTTATTGTTAGATAGTAAAGTTGATAGTAAATTTCTTATTATAAAGAAACCACACACATAACCCATTCATTTAACAGCAACACAACCTACCATTCAAACTGTAAATTGTCATACAAGAGAGTGTGCTTTGAAATTAATTTTTTCTCTTTATTGTTACTTATAACATACCTAAAACAACTCAAGTTAAACTGTGAAGATAATTGAAAAGTCACATTTATCCAATTAATCGATTGTGAATATAATCGTTAGTTGCAGCCCTACTCCAAACACAAGCAGGTACAATAGAACAAAACAGCAGAAATAAACTTGATTTTTCACTAGTCGTTTTTAACAAAACAGGTGTCACCCGGATGATTATGAAAGTTTCCGGTTCAATGGAGAACTACGGCATGAAAATCTAAAAATGCCTCCCGTGGAGGAGGACAAGATCCTTGATTCGCGCAATTCGCTGTCGATCGAAAAGTGATTCAGCCTCAAACAGATCATCCAATCATCATGCAGAGACCCAAAGCATCCTAGCCAGCCGACCCCCGCCCACTGCCTATAGACCCCCAAAGACGCGCTGCGTCCGATGGGCGGGATAAACCCGGTCTTTAGCCAATGACTCGTCTCATTTTGCTGTAGTGAAACAATGTATTCTCAACTCTGGAGACGTACAGCTTCCACACTGTTTAAAGTACTGTGAAGCTGTGCCAATGAATAAAAAGCAAGCCGCATCGTAACCAGTAATAAGAAGCTAATTCTGAACAAAAGTTGAGCTCATATTCAGTCAATTATATGAATACACAGCAGTGTACATTTCATCACTTATTTTTTGACATTTGGGGGGAAGCTTCCTGATGGACATCTACTCCTCTCGATGCCTCAGCAGAGTTCTAAACATCTTCAAGGACAGCTCAAACCCTGGTTCCCGGTTGTTTGAACTGCTCCCCTTTGGGAGACGCTATAGGTGTTTCAAAGCAAGAACAACCAGAATGAGGAACAGTTTCTTTGCCTAAGCCATCTCCACCCTGAACAGCCATATGTAACACCACATCACCCAATGTCCAATATTCATTTACATGCAATATACTATGTGCAATACTTACTAAGTGCAATATTCAACGCCTCTCTGTCAACTTCTGCTACTTAACTTCTATTCACACATATTCCATGTGCAATACTTATTTACGTGCAATATTAATGTGCAATATTGAATGCTTTAACTGTCGACTGCTGCCACTTCACTTCTTTTCACACATATTCTATGTGCAATACTTATTTACGTGCAATATTAATGTGCAATATTCAATGCTTTCACTGTCAACTGCTGCTACTTCATTTCTATTCACATATTCTGTGTCCAATACTTATTTACGTGCAATATTCAATGCTTTCACTGTCAACTCCTGCTACAATTATTTGCACTGCCTGAACATAGGACTACCTCATACATATTTTATATTTATTTAAGATTTTATACTTTTATTCTTGCAAGCCACTTCGAGATGTTTCCTTGTCCTGCACTGTAAAGGGAGATGCTCCACAATTTTGTTGTACAACTGTAATGACAATAAAGGGCTATTCTATTCTATTCTATTTGAACTTCCCTTATAGTCTTAGAGCAATGCCCTCTGTCGGACACGCATCAAATACTATAGAAAACAACAACAACTTTGGAGTGCTTTTGAGGATCATAAGCAGAGAGTATGTCTGTTTTTTTTTTTTTTTTTTTTTTTTTTTTTTTTTAAATGATTAATTTGAATTTTACTAATACTTAAACAAAAGGTCAACAATTTTGGTATGAATCTGTCATTTCTTACACAGTACCGCCCTGTGAAAAGTGGTCCAGTACAAAAAAATGAACCCCTCAGCACTGCTGCGTTACAGAACGCATATAAAAGTCTGAAAGTACCCCTGCCTTGAACAGGAATTTAGAAGACAGCCATTTTGTGCAGCCTCCATTAAAGGCAAGACACCGATATAACAGTACACTTAATAAAACCGGCTTATTTCTTGACTTCCTTTTGTGCTGGACTGGATTCATGGCATTTCAATTGATTTTTAATTGGGGAAAAAGGAGTTTTAAATTTGGTCACAGAGTGTATTAAACAAGTACCACTGAGTACAGTGTATCACAAAAGTGAGTACACCCCTCGCATTTCTGCAGATATTTAAGTATATCTTTTCATGGGACAGCACTGACAAAATGACACTTCGACTCAATGAAAAGTAGTATGTGTGCAGGTTATAAAATGGAGTTAATTTATTTTCCCCTCAAAATAACTCGAAATATAGCCATTAATATCTAAACCCCTGGCAACAAAAGTGAGTACACCAGATGGGAACTACGTACATCCCGAAATGTCCAAATTGAGTACTGCTTGTTATTTTGCCTCCAAAATGTCACGTGACTCGTTACAGGAGTGCTGTCAGCATTGCTGCAGAGATTGAAGAGGTGGGGGGTCAGCCTCTCAGTGCTCAGACCATATGCCGTACTCTACATCAAATTAGTGTGCATGGCTGTCACCCCAGGAGGAAGCCTCTTTTGAAGACGGTACACTAGAAAACCCGCAGTTTGCTGAACACATGTCAACAAAGCACATGGATTACTGGAACCATGCCCTATGGTCTGATGAGACGAAGATTAATTTGATTCAGATGGTCTCACGCGTGTGTGGCGGCGACCAGGTGAGGAGTACAAAGTAGGGTTGTTCCGATCATGTTTTTTTGCTCCCGATCCGATCCCGATCGTTTTAGTTTGAGTATTTGCCGATCCCGATATTTCCCGATCCGATTGCTTTTTTTTTGCTCCCGATTCAATTCCAATCATTCCCGATAATTTTTCCCGATCATATACATATACAAATCCCATGTGACATTGTTGTTATTGTGACTAAATATTGCCATCTAGTGGATTTTTATGAGCTTTCAGTAAATGATAATGGCGTACCGCACGCAGGCTATTTTTAGACCGTGACGTCGCATCGTAAAGCGGAAGTAAAGCCGAAGTGGGACATTATAGACCCGCCCTCGCATAGACCCAACGTAAAAAGTGCTACTTTTCGCCGGTAATCTTTCAAAAACGAACATGCCGATCACGCATTGCTTTTTTGGAACTTGTAGAAACGACTCTAGACATTACAACCATGAAGGATGTTTTCTTCATACGTTCCCGGAAACCAAAAACCCGGGAGGAAAACATGTGAAGACCGAATCAACTTTAACACCAGCTCGGCGAATCCATTCACGTTTCATATGCAGTAAACATTATGGCTAGGTTCATACTACAGGTCTTCATGCACAAATCCGATTTTTTGCCATATCTGTTTTTTTGGCGTGCTCGTTCAGACTGCCTTTGTCCATTGAGACCATTCAAGTATCACGCATGCGCTCTAATTCGCAGTCCGAGATGCGCTCAGCAAAGAGACCCGCATGCGCAGAAGCATCAAAACAAATTAAACATGCTAGCTGTATGTCTTTCCAGGCATTAATTATCCCCGTTTAGTCTTATATTCAAAGTTTATATGGACTGACAGAACGCATACACGCACACACGTCATGGTTCATGTGTGTGCGTGAAATTACGTGGGTGCGTCAGTTTGCCCCGACTCGGCCATGTGTGCAATAATGAAATATTGCTCATTCGGCGCACAGAATGAAAATCGAAAATTGTAAGGCTTATTATTTTCTTTATTTTATTTTTTTATGACTGTGGTCAAGCACACTTCGTCCTTATAAGCAGAGTTCAAGCTAGGCGCTAATGCCTACATGGCTGCCGTCCTCCCTGCCTTTTGCTCTTTGAGGACGTAATTGCTGCATAAATTCCGATTCGGGAGTGTTGACAGTTCAGACCGCCAGTCACGTTCTGAAAAAATGTGGCCCAGATCGGATTTGAACCACATACGAAAGTGACTCAGATCGGATTTGAAATGGTCCACTTCTATGCGACTTGTCTCGTTCAGACCGTCAAGTTAATGCCTGACTCGAGTCGGAAAAACACGAAAAAATCGGATTCGTGCATTAAGACCTGTAGTATGAACCTAGCCTATGTTGGGTTGGCATGGTCTTTCAGAGTACAAAGAGGTAAGCCATTTTTATATTTTTACTTTATTTTTTTAGCGTAACGTTGTGCCGTACTGCTTCTGTCTGACAATGAATGACCTGAAAAAAATTACAATGGTATCTGACTGCCACTGTTACCGTTTCTGTTATATATATATATAAAAAAACAACTTTAGTAAGGGGGAAGTGTAAATAAATTATAGGATTAAGATGTGTTATCAATGAAAAAATTAAAAGTGTTCGTTGGCTGTCACTGAGTAGCATTTGCGATCGCTACACAAAGCTAACTAAATTACCCCCAAGAACGGTAAGAGACGTAGGACAACCAGAGGATATATAAGAAAGACAGGGCTGATGGTAAAGGATAGCTTGTTGAAACCGGAGAATGTCATTGTCAGTCGCGTCGATAAAAAAAAGCTAAAGCTATGCTTAGGTCGGCTCGTTTTTTTCGTCTTTTTCAGCCTTCGACACTAAAGCCATCTCTTTAACTGAACATTTTTATGTTCTTCCACATCTATGCCAGTCAATTTGGCACCAGGCACATCGTTTTCGGAGAGAATTGGTAGGTTTAGCGCTGTAAACATCTCCTTCGTACACGATTTCCATTCATTTCCTATTAGGGACAAACGGTGGCTTGTCCTTGCTTAGCAACAGTAGCTAATGTCATGAATATTAATGAGCAGAAGTGACGTGTTGCTTGCGGTACGCCATTCTGGCATTTACCTTCTGCCCAAATGCATGATGGGAAGTGCACCCATGACTGGGCGTAGTGCTACCAATTCATATATCTTCTCTGCGTTAGGGACTAATTTAAGGTATTAAGACAAAGATCAATTGCTACCTTCATTCCCCACATTGCTTCCCATGATATTTCTAATCATAGGGAGAGGGATTGTAAGGCTTTGGCCAATTAAAAAAAGGCTCCAAAAGCTGACAAAATACACCCTTCTTCTTATATGCTGCGTTGTATCTCTCTATATGGGTAAAACGACGCCATTGCAGATTGAGCGCGACAATGCGAGAGTGGGTCGTGCAGCGCATGCAATAATTGCATAAAATATATTAACGTGATGCATTTGTTAAAAAATTAATTACCGCCGCTACCGGGATAAATTTGATAACCCTACCTTAAGCCTAAACTAAAGACTCTGGATGAGTGTAACATATTATGTTTGTAACGTTAAATACAATTAGAAAACGATTTAATTAAAATATATATATATTAGGGCTGTCAAAATTAACGCATTAACGGGCGGTAATTAATTTTTTTAATTAATCACGTTAAAATATTTGACGCAATTAACGCACATGTCCTGCTCAGACAGTATTCTGCCTTTTGGTAAGTTTTACAGCAAGGCGTTTTGTGCTGTCTAACAGCGAACTCTTATGGTCGCTTTGCGACATGGTTTATTGTTTTCTTGCCAGTTCAGTATGGCTGCACGACGTCTTGGGCTGACGCCTACGTTGTAATGTTGTGCTTATATGATCCTTGGACAAGATTTGTCCGTAAGTATGGTTGTTGTAAAGAATGTACATATTATGTTAGTAAGTGAAATGTTATATTTTTTGTATGAGACGCTTTTTGTTTATGTTTAGTGAACCTGTATAGCGTGCTAAGCTAACGTTGTTGCTAATGCAGTACTTCTCAAATAGTGGGGCGCGCCCCCCTGGGGGGGGCGCAGAGCAATGCCGGGGGGGCGCATGTGACCTCGGGGAACATGTTTTTTTTTTTTTTTTTTTTGCCGTACTGGAATAAAGTGTACTTGCACATCCACTCAGTAGGTGGCAGTGGCGCTCTCATTTTCAGAATGCGCGCAGTATTTTTGAACTAAGGAAGAGCACTCAGCACACACAGACAACAGATATGAAGAGCAGTGTGCCACCGCCGTTTTCGTAAGCCGTTTTCTGACCGGACTCACTCACGCAGCGACCCACTGTCTTGTCCGGTTCTCACGTCGCCGCCCGAGAAGTGCCATTTTCGGCTTGGGATCGTCACGACGACTGCCCTCACCTACGGTTCTACCTCGGCCGCCGTGAATGCGCTTTTTTCGTGCCGTTTGCCTTTTAGCTTTGGCTTTTAATACAGTGGGTGATGATGAAAGACCACTGTTTACTGTGTCTAAAAATAATTATAGCAGACAGCAAGAAGCCAAATCAATTAAGACGCCACTTAAAGACATTAGACCCCAATCTCATTGTTAAGCCGCTTGATTTTTTCAGTGAAAACGTGCCGAATATTGCCAACAATCGTCCTGCTTTGTCAGTGTTATATCAGTAAGCCAGTGAGCATTGTTAGCATGCTAATTGCAAAATAACTCCACACCATTGCAAAGGAGGTAAATACTGTGAGCAGAAAAAATAAAAACTGTCCTGTCCAAGGACACTTTTTTCCCCCTTTTATTCAGATTTGTTTTTTCGGTCAAATTTTTTGGCACATTGTCCTCATGAGTGAATGTTTCTAATCAATTTTAATTTGGTATTATTTACTGATTTTATTACATTTTATTTTTCTGTATCAAATGATCAAAAATGTACCTTGAGTGTATTTTTTAGTTTGGATGTGAATTTTTTTTTTTTAATTCAGGCAAATTGATGCACGTCAAGTATTCTCTGTTACAAACAAAACAATGTTAATAAAGTTATACTTTATTATAAGTTGATCTATGTTACTTTTTTTCTTTATTAGAAAAAAAGGACACAATGTTAGGCAGATGCGTATTTATAATAGTAATTTTATAGACAAATGATACTATTTACAGTGGCGGCAGAAAGTTTGGGGGGGCGCGAAACATTTACGTCTTCCTTGGGGGGGCGTGACAGAAAATAATTGAGAAGCACTGTGCTAATGCAATGCGTGTACTTTTTTTTGTAGTTTTACGACGGTCTAAAGATTACAATGGTTTGAGGCCATTTTATTGATAAATCAGATGGAAAAGAAAGAAGTCTGATTATTAAGGCGTCGTTCACTGGCTGTCTAGCTTTGGAAAAAGTAGACGCTTCGGAGTGAGGACAGCATAGACAGATTTAAATGACAGTAGAGTGAAATGCCCACTACAGTCCTTATGTACCGTATGTTGAATGTATATATCCATCTTGTGTCTTATCTTTCCATTCCAACAATTTATTTTACAGAATATATATATAATTTACAGAAAAATATGGCATATTTTATAGATGGTTTGAATTGCGATTAATTGCGATTAATTATGATTAATTCATTTTTAAGCTGTAATTAACTCGATTAAAAATTTTAATCGTTTGACAGCCCTAATATATATATATATTAAAAATGGCATGTCCAATATTTTTTGGCCGATTCTGATACTTTGAAAATGACATGATCGGATCAATCGGGACATCTCTAGTACAAAGTTTAGTGTGTCATGCCTACAGTCAAGCATGGTGGTGGGAATGACCCCCCCACACACACACACACCTCTTCAAGCTCTGCAGCAATGCTGACAGGACTCCTGTAACGAGTCACATGACATTTTGGAGGGAAAATGACAAGCAGTACTCAATTTGGACATTTAGGGATGTACGATTTTTCAAAGGGGTGTACTCACTTTTTTTGCCAGGGGTCGGGATATTAATGGATATGTTTTGAGTTATTTTGAGGGGAAAATAAATTAACTCTATTATATAAGCTGCACCCAGACTACTTTTCACTGTGTCAAAATGTCATTTTGTCAGTGTTTTCCGATGAAAAGATAGACTTAAATATCTGCAGAAATGCAAGGAGTGTACTCACTTTTCTGATACACTGTATGTCAACATATGATTTTCATCTCCCATGACCAAAGCTGAGTTGGAAAAATGGGCTTCGGCGGTTTGTCCAAGAAAGACTGAATAAATGAAAACGGGCTTCACTTGGCCTTGGGAGATCAGATAAGCACTAAATCCAGGGAGCACGTATGAACTCCATTCTGAGTTTTTCTTGGGCCTTTCACACACTGGGAGGCTTTTGTTTTCTCACCATATTACTGGCCTTTAGTCAAGGGCGATGCTGCTTATTAGCCCCTGGTTGCCAGATTAATCACACAGAGAGATGATGTGATTAAAGCCTATAGCAACACAAATTTTCGGACACGTACAATGGACCTTTCGGGTAACACAAGAGGCACAACTGTGTTTACTTTTGTGTAATCTCACTTTTTGATGTCAGGAGATTTGCCAGTAGGCTCTGTAATAAAAGCAGGATGATTATCTTCACTGGGGCACGCAGGAAGAAAAGCTATCATTATATATACATGCAATCTCCCCTGGGGCATGAACGCTATCTATAAACCTGCTCAAAGCAACTATGTGTACAATTAAAAAGAATTGAGAGTGCTTCATCTCAATGTGGGTTAGCGATAAATTGGTGCCTCAACATGCCTTCAAGTGCAACAAATTCTGTGCCTCCTTACCTCGACATACACGATGGCTTCGACACAGGATCTTTTCGACATCCGACGTAAAATTTGACTCGCCATTAGTTTCTACATCCGACAACATGCTCGAAATACTGCGATTCATGACAACGCCGAAGTTTCTTTGTTTTCCTGCAAGACGGACGCACAGCAGATTTTCTTGTGAGGGAAAACAACATAGGTTCCAACAATGTTAGTGGTTAAAAAAAAGGAAAGAGGTGAGGCTTACCACTGAAATGAAGATGGAAATGATGGAAAAATATGAGCGTGGTGTGGGCGTCTGTGAACTGGCTCGACAATACGGCCGAAGAATGTCTACGATCTCGGCGGTCCTCATCCGTTCACCAATCATTATAAGTGAAGGTGACAATTAGTAATATTGTAACATCGCCAAAGAAATCGGCAGCTTCGTCAGGTTTTTAATCATTTATTTCAGAACTTGGGCAACACAACATGCCTACTGTCCGCTGCAGCTGACACCTTCAACAGAACATGAAAAGTGAAAGTAAAAAGTCCTCTCTCACTCTGTCAAGTAACCACGCGGTGCGTTCAGGTACACCACGCAAAATACATCCGCCACATTAGAACCCAATTCGTTACATTATTACAGGTATTACCGTATTGGCCCGAATATAAGACGGCCCTGATTATAAGACGACCCCATATTTTTCAAGACTCAAGTTTGAAAAAAGACCTTTTTGAAAAACTAATTATTTTTTATACAGAAAATAATTACAGTACATCTGAAACAAATGATTTTAACAATATTTTTGAGAGAAAAAGCATGTTATTTTGCCTTATTCAAATCTTAATATCTGAACATTTAAATATGTAAACTAAAGTGCAATCACATTCGTAAATGAAAGGCTTCTGGTTTTTGAAATGTAAATAAACCCATCTATTGTGATATAACAACAAAATTGCAATAACTGCATTACCATCAAAGTGAGATCTAACTGTAACTGTAGTCTTGAAACAAATTTGAATAAGGAAAAACATTGCAATAAAATAATGCAAACTAAGAGTAGCTGAGATCTGTCATGACAGAACATTACTCCTCAAGTTCAGCATTCGCTTAATTGATATCTGGCGCCATCTAGCGTCATGAATGGGTATAACGTCTTGACCCCGAATATAAGACGACTCCTACTTTTTCAGTCTTATTTCAATGCAAAAAAACATCGTCTTATATTCGGGCCAATACGGTATTATTACTACCGTAAATTTCGGACTATAAGCCGCCACCCACCAAATTTGACCCGAAAACGGCATTTGCTCATAGATAAGCCGCACTGGACAATAAGCCGCAGCTGTCCTCAATGTAGTATGGGATATTTATACCAAAAGATATTAACTCGTAACACTTCATTTGACTGCGGTATGATAAGACTGTCATAAGACTAAATGAACCACCAAGAAGCTTTGAACCAATTGGCTGCAAAGCTTCATTGCTTCAAAAAGTTTCATTTGGCCATCACTGCTCCCTTGGGGTACACAGTCAACCTCTGCTGCCACCTGCTGTCAACACTGTTGTCGTCCAACCTACCTCCTAGCATGCATTGCAGCTAGGGTTGTTCCGATCATGTTTTTTTGCTCCCGATCCGATCCCGATCATTTTAGTTTTAGTATCTGCCTATCCCGATATTTCCCGATCCAATTGCTTTTTTTTTTGCTCCCGATTCAATTCCAATCATTTCCGATAATTTTTCCCGATCATTTACATTTTGGCAATGCATTAAGAAAAAAATAAATAAAACTCGGACGAATACATACATTCAACATACAGTACATAAGTACTGTATTTGTTTATTATG
Organism: Corythoichthys intestinalis; assembly: GCF_030265065.1. Lineage (NCBI taxonomy): Eukaryota > Metazoa > Chordata > Actinopteri > Syngnathiformes > Syngnathidae > Corythoichthys > Corythoichthys intestinalis. The sequence continues at coordinate 31,750,220 of NC_080410.1, read as the reverse complement.
ACAATAAATCCTCAAGATGGCATTTACATTATTAACATTCTTTCTGTGAGAGGGATCAACGGATAGAAAGACTTGTGACTTTGTATATTGTGACTAAATATTTCCATCTAGTGTATTTGTTGAGCTTTCAGTAAATGATACTGCAGCCATTCAACCCAAATGCATGATGGGAAGTGGAACCATGACTGTGCGTAGTGCTACCAATTCATATATCTTCTCTGCATTGGGAAATAACTTAAGGTGATAAGAAAAAGATCAATTACTACCTTGCTTCCCAACATTGCTTCCCATGATATTTCTAATCGCATTGAGATGGATTGTAAGGCTTTAGCCTATTAAAAAAAGGCTCCAAAGGCTGCCAAAATTCACTTTACTCATTTTGCGCTGCCTTTTATCTCTCTAAATGGGTAAAACAGCGCCATTACAGATTGAGCGCGACAATGCGTGAGTGGGTCGTGCAATGCATGCATTAATTGCGTTACATATTTAACGTGATACATTTTTTAAAAATACCACCGTTATCGGGATAAATTTGATAACCCTACCTTAAGCCTAAACTAAAGACTCTGGATGACTGTAACATATTATGTCTGTAACGTTAAATACAATTAGAAGATGACTTAATTGAAAAATATATACAGTATATGTTAAGAAAAGGCAAGGCCGATATTTTTTTGCCGATTCCGATACTTTGAAAAGGACGTGATTCCGATCGATCGGGGCATCTCTAATTGCAGCGCTACAGATGTAAATAACTATCAAAATTGATGTTCTGTGCTAATTATTTTTTCAGTTACTCTTTCAGTTGTTTCATTAATTGCTAGCTGTGGTATTTGGTAACACTTCATTTGAAAGTGTCACCTGTAAAACTGTCATAAGACCATCATAACTATAACATGACACTGCCATGAGCGTTAATGAATGCTTATGACAGATGTCATTTTGTGTCATCTGGCAAATTATCTCACTTTTGAATAGATGTAAAAGATCCGAGCTGGACATAAATGGTGTGTTGGTGACATAATTTGCCGAATGATACTGAATGACATTTGTCATAAGCATTCATCAATGCCCATAATAGTGTTATAATCATGTCCTAATTTTGACGGTCTTATGTCGCCACTGTCAAATAAAATGTTACTTTTTAACCCAAATAAATGAACAAATAAGCCGCACTGGACGATAAACCGCAGGATTCAAAATGAGGGAAAAAAGTAGTGGCTTCTAGTCCAGAAATTACGGTTCTATTATTATATTATTATTCAAATTTTTATTCATATTTTATATGTTTTGCTCTGTGTGATTGCTATTTGCAATTGTACCAGCATTGTTTATTAAGGATTTAGTGTAGGTTTTTGGGCTGTGGAATGAATTAATGGAACTATAATGTATTCTTATGGGAAACGACCATTTTGACTGACAAACAAAGTCCTGGAACAAATTAAGTTCGTATGTAGTGGTCCCGCTGTATATGGTTTTTTTTTTTGTTTGTTTGTTTTTTTAAGAGTTGCTAAACATGATTCAACAAAACTCACTAGCGCCCCCTGGTATACTGGAAAAATGTTGCTTTGCACATGAGGGATGTCCTGATTACATACTGTATTTTTGCATTTGAATTCTTGTCACCTAGTACGATATCTCAGAACAGAAGGGAGGAAAGCACATCCGAATGTCTTTTTTATATCTCAATTTTTTTTCAAAACCTATTATATTATATTATTATCACCATGAAAAAGGGTCCCATTCCTGTTTGTCGCTTTCACGGTATTAACACAGAAAAAGAATTAAAAAAACATTCAAGCCTGCACACTTGAGTCACAGAAGCACTGTTTCCATTCGCCAAAATGTCATCGACCAAAAATAATACTTCATTAAGCAGCTTGTTTACTGTTTTTGGCCTCCTCCAAGGAGGCATGCTGTGATCCAACCGCATGCAGCGAAATATTCTTGCCAAGGCGTATTTTACAAGGCCGTGATGTAAATATATCATCTACACCAAGAGGCTATGTTGAATGAAAACACAGGCGTTTGATGAAATAACATGTGGCGTGTCAAAATGCCAGTTGGTGCGAGTTTTTGGTAGTCAAGTTTGGCGTGCATGAAATGCAAGTTATAGCGTGGGACTTGAAATTTTCAGGAATCATGCTGACAGTTGTAACGATTAAGGTTGAAACCTTTAGAGCACACATTTAACTCACTGGCCGCCATTGACAGCCGGAGACGTTCAATCCATCTTAACTTAGAAAGATTCGCATCCCTCAAAGTCAAAATGGAGAATATAGTATGAATGGAATACATCTAAACCCATTGGCGGTGTATCAAATACTTGTTCTCCCCACTGTACATACATATACAGGTAGTCCTCCGGGTTAAGAACGAGTTCCGTTTCTACGCTGGTGATTTAATCCAAATTTCCATGTAAATCGGAATGAACTCCTTAAGTACCCCTAAGTACCCCCTAAATCTCAAAGTAACTATACAAAAACATGTATTATACATCATAATGATAAAATAAAGTAAAAAAAAAAGATACTGTGAAGTAAGTTGTGTTAAATGCTGTTATATTCAATGATTATTCGGGCTTCAGTCACGAGTGAGTCTTGCTGAAAGAAAAGGGCGCTGGGGAAAGAGTAGAGAGGCAAGAGAGGTGGGATATCATGGTTGCTCTCTCTCAACGAGAGCGTGACGTCCAAATTAAAAGAAAAACCGATCGGGAATCGCAAGTGGAGTTGGCGCCAGGGGAAAAGAACCAGCCTGAGAACAAGGAAGTGGGACCTGACGTAGATAGGAACTGCAGGACAGCGGCGACACTGCTGGGAGAGGAAGGGATCCTGACATGAAGAACGAGAACTGCGTACTGTTTACGTGGCTAAAAAAAAAAAAAAGTCATGGTTTGGTACATGCCTCTGTACAGTGGTCACGTTTTGGTAAAGGTTCGGTACAACAGACAAAGAAAAAATGTATATCACAGGCTCAGCATTTGATATTTATTTGTTCTATTGGCTAAAACTAAAAAGTAGCTCATATCAAAGTAATAAAATATATAGAAGGAAACAAAAACTTGTAAATGTGTGTTTTTATCGTTTTAACATCCTTCAATTGACAGTTCAAAAATATACAACAAACCCCTTTCTTGCAAGGCTAAACTGAAAAAAAAAATTACTAGTCAATGTACACTATACCTGACTTAAATTGTTTGGTCAAAATTGGTTTCAATTGCTCTTTAAAACTCCTTAGGCAGTGGGTGCACTTACCTATTTCCCCCTTCTGTCATTGTTTGCATGCTATCCTCATTAAAATATGAAAATCCCTAAATGTTTGGGTGGTTTTAGTTAAGGCAGACACTGTTTTTACATCTGTGTGATTTTGACCAAAATCAGATCACATTTGACGGTGATTTTATGCAGAAATGTGACAAATTCCAAAAGGTTCAGATACTTTTTCATACCACTGTAAATTCTTATTCGTCTGTTTTGGTTTATCTTCTTTTTCCCTTAATGTCAGTTGTTGGGTTAGGCGCATTAGCTCCACCGCCCCCTGGAGTAAAGGAGGACTAACGTCTTTTCTTTTTTCCTTCTTCTCTATACTCGAACGTATTCGCCGTCTGACTGCGTCAACCGAACTGTGATGCCCATATCGTGACGGTACAGGACCAATACAAATTACGCCGCTAAGTTTGATGGGTAATTTGTTAGTGAGGTAAGTCATGTTTACTAACGACCAGTCTGTCATTCAGTATAGCGAGCTATTTCTTGAAGTCGTACAATGTATGAGACTCAAAAGCAGCTTGTGGTAAGTATTGAAACACGCCAAAATCATTTTAAGTTGCCTTCAAACTGAAATATCTGTTCTTGGGTTTGGATTTCATTAAATACCGTATTGGCCCGAATATAAGACAATGTTCTTTGCATTGAAATAAAATTCAAAAAGAGGGAGTCGTCTTATATTCGCAGTCTAGACATTATACCCATTCACGACGCTAGATGGCGCCAGATATTATTGAAGCGATGTTCTGTCATGACTAGGCATGTGCCGGTCACCGGTTTCACGGTTTACCGTGGTGTGAAAACGTTGCGGTTTCAAAACCACTAAAATTTTCCGTCAGACCGTAGTACGGTATTCGCCATTTTTCATGTGTCAAAAATGCAGCCAGAAGTGGCGTGGCGCGGCAGCGCTCACCCCCTCCCGTTTGTTTCTGTGTGTGAAAGTGACGCTATCGGCTAGACAGCAACCAAACCCAAAAACAAATACTCCAAACATAAGTCGTTCTTTTCTTCAATTTATTGAGCTCTCAAATCGTGGTAAGTGTAATATACAAAATAAATACATTTAAAACGTTGTACAATTGTATTTTTCCATGTGTGAGACGTGAGTAGCTTCAACAGATTAGCACCATTGAAAAGTTCGCAAAAAACAAAACACACATTTTCCTTTCAAATTCGATATACGCACTAACTAAAAGCTTACAAAGATGAATGTTAGCCTAAGCTTAACTGGAAGAGCAACTTCGTCGAGTGTTACAGCCGCAGAGTGAGAAAACAAGCTTGATTTGCTTGAATGAAGGGGGGGGGGAGAGGCATAGCGTCAAAGATCATTAATTGGCGAAAGATGATCTTGCCCTAAGCACAAATCCACGTTTGTTAGCTCAAGCAGAGGTCTCACTCCCAATGTTTTTTTTTTGTTTTTTTTTTTTAATAGATGAAACCTTTCCACAACAATACATTTTAACTAATACTAACTTGTACATCTTTAACTAACTTATTAACATATGAATTCTTTATGTTCTTTTTAACACAAAGGCATGACCAGATTTGACACAGTGGCTGAAAATGGCAAAACTTCACTTGAGCTTTTCCACCCTCAAAAAAAAAAAAAGTCATGCAGTATACATTTTTTTAAATTTTATTCAGAAGTGTTTTTACTTTTTACAGAAATTATTTTGTTCTTGCTCTAATCTTAAGCAACTTGAGCTGTGGCTGTGGGTATAGTCTATTAGTTATATTTTAATTTTATTTAAAATGTTGTTGTTTTTTTTATTGATAATGCATTTATTTTAACAATATATTCATGTTACAATTTGCAACTGTGTTCTGAAAAAAAAAAAAATCCTGTTCAATGGAGAAAAGTTTTTTTTTTTAACCCATACATCTCAAAATAACACATTTTGTAGCTATAATTGCAATACCGTGATACCGTGAAACCACGGTATTTTTGCTCACGGTTATCGTACCGTCAAAATCTCATAGCGGCACATGCCTAGTCATGACAGATCTTAGCTACTCTCCCCATTCACGACGCTAGATGGCGCCAGATATCATTGAAGCGATGTTTTGTCATGATAGACCTCAGCTACTCTCAAGTTTTACAAGTTTGCATGATTTTATTGCAATGTTTTTCCTTATTCAGATTTGTTTCAAGACTACAGTTACAGTTAGACTTCACTTTGATGGTTAATGCAGTTATTGCTATTTTGTTGTTTTATCACAGTAGATCGATTTATTTACATTTCAAAAACCAGAAGCCATTCATTTACGAATGTGATTGCACATTAATCTACATATTTAAATGTTCAGATGTTAGGATTTGAATGAGGCAAAATAACATGCTTTTTCTCTCAAATTTATTGTTATAATCATTTGTTTCGGATGTACTGTAATTATTTTCTAGATAAAAATTAATTTGGTGTTCAAAAAGTCTTTTTCCAAACTTGAGTCTTGAAAAAGAGGGGGGTCGTCTTATAATCAGGGCCATCTTATATTCGGGCCAATACGGTACATTTCCCCATAAAAATGCAACTTGTACTCCGGTGTGACTTGTTTTTCTTTCTGCATTTTTTGACTTGTGTGACACCGGAGCGATTTATAGTCCGTAAAATACTGTATACATCAACACTAGAGTGTTATAAGGGGCTATAACCAGAGTTTTTTGCTTTTTACTATTATATCCATTTCTAGATTCATATATTAAAAAATCATGTAAAAATATTTCAAATACAATCATGATAAATCCCTCTGAATTGCAATCCGGATGACTTCGTCACAGCGGAATCTCAGCATGCGTCACTCAATATCAGCCAAACTTGTGATCATCATGTGTTGTTGTTGTTGCATCAGAGACCGCTGTTGGGCGTACGCAGGACGCCGTTGCCAAAAAGCAGACAGGCATCTGGATCGGTTTCACTCTGCTGGGGGCGGAACTTTTGGCAGATGGCGATAACCAAACAAGTGACACACTGCTGATTGGAAGCAGAAGGGTGGCTGGGGAAGAGGAATCTCGCACTTTTTCCCCACTCATTGCACAACACACTTTGAATAGGTCAGGTTGTGTAACCGAGGGCCCACAAGAAGTTTATTTTACACATTTTTGACCACATCAAATCGATTCCTAATATGGATTTGCAATATTCTATTTTTTTTCCCCCATATAATGAGGTTTTCCTTACTTTTAACCCTTTCGTGCACGATTTATGACTTTTGCTTTAACCTTACAGGGCACTCATTGGCTGCCATTGACAACTGGGAGAGGGCGAATGAACGAACAGTCAAAATGAATTGGACATGTACACCGTCAGTGGGACTGAAACACGGGCTATCACAACCAGTCTTCCTGGTTTAAATGAATTGGACGTTAACTGGCAAAGAAAATCTATTTTAGAATGGTACTCTGTGGCGTAAGCAGTGTGTATTTCTGTTTTCATTGATTTTATTTTCATTTAGTTTTAATTAACATTTAATTCATTTGTTAAATTATTCATAATGATATACAGTGCAGGCCAAAAGTATTGGCTCCCCTGCAATTCTGTCAGATAAAGCTCAATTTCTCCCAGAAAATGATTACAATTACAAATGCTTTGGTAGTAATATCTTCATTTATTTTGCTTGCAATGAAAAAACACAAAAGAGAATGACATTTTTTTTAATCATTATCATTTCGCACAAAATTCCAAAATTGGGCCGGACAAAAGTATTGGCACCCTCAGCCTAATACTTGGTAGCACAACCTTTAGACAAAATAACTGCGAACAACCGCTTCTGGTATCCATCAATCTGTTTCTTACAATGCTCTGCTGGAATTTTAGACCATTTTTCTTTGGCCAACTGCTCCAGGTCTCTGAGATTTGAAGGGTGGGTTCTCCAAACTGCCATTTTCAGATCTCTCCAAAGGTGTTCTATGGTATTCAGGTCTGGACTCATTGCTGGCCACTTCAGAAGTCTCCAGTGCTTTCATTTTCTAGTGCTTTTTGAAGTATGTTTTGGGTCATTGTCCTGCTGGAAGACCCCTGACTTCTGAGGGAGACCCAGCTTACTCACACTGGGCCATATATTATGCTGCAAAATTTGTTGGCAGTCTTCAGACTTCATAATGCCATGCACACGGTCAAGCAGTCCAGTGCCAGAAGCAGCCAAGCAACCCTAAAACATCAGGGAACCTCCGCCATGTTTGACTGTGGGGACCGTGTTCTTTTCTTTGAAGGCCTCGTTTTTTTTCTGTAAACCCTATGTTGATCCCTTTTCCCAGAAAGCTCTACATTTGTCTCGTCTGACCAGAGAACATTCTTCTGAAACGTTTTTGGCTTTTTCAGGTAAATTTTGGCAAACTCCAGCCAGGCTTTTTTATGTCTCTGGGTCAGAAGTGGGGTCTTCCTGGGTATCCTACCATCGAGTCGCTTTTCATTCAGATGCCGACGGATAATACGGGTTGACACTGTTGTACCCTCGGACTGCGGAACAGCTTGAACTTGTTTGGATGTTAGTCGAGGTTCTTTATCCACCTTACGCACAATCTTTCTTTGAAATTTCTCGTCAATTTTTGTTTTCCGTCCACATCTAGGGAGGTTAGCCTCAGTGCCATGGGCTTTACACTTATTGATGACGCTGCGCATGGTAGACACAGGAACATTCAGGTATTTGGAGATGGACTTGTAGCCTTGAAATTGCCCATGCTTCCTCACAATTTTGTCTCTCAAGTCCTCAGACAGTTCTTTGGTCTTCTTTCTTTTCTCCATGCTCAACGTGGTACACACAAGGACACAGGACAGAGGTTGAGTCAACTTTGATCCATTTTAACAAGCTGGAAGTGCGATTTAGTATTGCCACCACCTGTTATGTGCCACAGGTAAGTAACAAGTGCTGTTAATTAAACAAATTAGAGAAGCATCACATGATTTTTCAAAGAGTGCCAATACTTTTGACCGGCCCATTTGTGGAGTTTTTGTGTAAAATGATAATGATTTTTTTTTTTAATTCCCATTCTCTTTTGTGTTTTTTCATTGCAAGCAAAATCAATGAAGATATTACGACCAAAGCATTTGTAATTGTGATTCTTTTCTGGGAGAAATTGAGCATTATCTGTCAGAATTGCAGGGGCCAGCACTGTAAAACACATATAAATACAAAATGATGATTGATCATAAAATAATAATAACTGCTAATATTTTAGATTTTTTTTTTAATGACCTAAAATAGTATACCTATAAAGAATAGTATATATACAGTACAGTGGTATGCAAAAGTTTGGGCGCCGCTGATAATTTTTAAGATTTTGCTTTGTAAATCACTGATTGTTTGGAACAAAAATTTCAGTTAAATATATCGTATAGCAGATAAACACAGTAATAATTGGGAAGTCAAATTAAGTGTAAAAGATAAACAGAAAGTGCGTAATAATTATTTAAACATAAATAGGCCGGCGCATAAATTTAGGAGCTTGTGTTTTTATTGTTTAGAAAATCTTTATAATACTAATTTTTGGAACTCAAAATTTGTTTGATAAGCTGACTGACATTAACCTACAAACACAGGTCAAACCTATCATGAGGAAGGATATTTAAGGTTGCATCATCTCTTAAGAGTGGAAACATGGGAGCCACAAAACAACCGTCAAATGATCTCAAAGAAAAGATCATTCAAAGTTTAGGGGAAAGATGCAAAAAGCTGTCGCAGAAATTTCAACTGTCAGTTTCCACTGTGAGGAACATAGTAAGGAAATGGAAGACCACAGGCACAGTTAGAGTAAAGGTCCGGAGTGGTACTTACAACATGATCTTGCTGCAGATGGTGTCACTGTGCATCGGTCAACAACGTTGTTAGCCCAAGGAGATGCTGTATGGGAGACTAATGCTTTCCCTGAGTAAATGCATTCATCAAATCAATGAATGGATGTGCCAGAACTTTCTCCAGTTAAAATGTGGAGAAGACAGAAGTGATCATTTTTGGGCCAAAAAAGGAAAGGTCAAAGTTAAGCAGGCACCTTAGCACAATGCCTAAAATTTGATAGCCCTCTAAAGTCTGTCACTATATCTGCTTATTACCACCTAAAAATATAGCCAGAATTAAGGGGCTTCTGACTCAACAAGACATGGAAAAACTTATGCATGCATACATTTTCAGCAGACTGGACTATTGCAACGGTATATTTACAGGTCTTGATAAAAAAATCAGTCAGGAAGCTGCAGCTAGTACAGAATGCTGCAGCCAGAGTCCTCACAAATACAAGGAAACTGGACCACATAACACCGGTTTTGAAATCGTTACACTGGCTTCCAGTGAGTCAAAGGATAGACTATAAAATACTACTGCTCGTCTACATAACACTTAATGGCCTTGGACCAAAATACATGCTTGATTTGTTAGATTCCTATGAAACATCTAGACCCCTAAGGCCATCTGGAACCGGTCTCCTGTATGTTCCAAGAACAAGAACCAAGCAGGGTGAGGCAGCATTTAGTTATTATGCTCCTCACCTCTGGAACAAGTTTCCTGAAGGTCTGAATTATGCTCAAACTGTTAGCTCCTTTAAATCAGGGATAAAAACGCTTTTGTTTAGCACAGCATATCCATACCTGTCTATATATTTCAATCTATTTGCTTTCTATTCCTCTTGTGCTTTATCTCCATTGCTGATTTCAATTATTATTAGTAGTAGCTGTATTTTTCTTTCGTGATTAAATGCGATTTTTAAGTATAATTTTATTTCCTGTTTCGATTGTCTTTGTTTTTACGTTCTATTGATTTAATGTGATTTTTATGATCTTCATGTGATGGAAAGCACTTTGAATTGCCTTGTGTTGAACTGTGCTATATAAATAAATTTGCCTTGCCTTGCCTAATGCGGAAGAAGCCTCTTCTGCGCACATGCCACAAACAGGGTTGGTGGTTGTTCCATCATCTTATGGGGCTGTGTGTCCATGGAAGGTACTGGCAATCTTAAATTGAAAGTCGCATGGATTCCAGTCAATACCAACAGATTCTTGCAAACAATGCTCCAAAGTCAGTGACAAAGTATAAATTGCGCAGGGGCTGGATTATTTCAACAAGACACTGCTCCAAATCTCATACCTGTCAACCCGAGGCCGTTGGCAATATTACAAATAGTGGCGTACGCCCTGACAAAACGGTGACTAATCTTACGTTTTAAATAGCGTGCAATATGAAATATAACATGGTAATATTGTCACAACTAAACTATATTTATGCATTTTTCATATGCCTTCATAAGCTTGAGTAAAATTCAGTGCATAGCAATATTTTGGTAAACGAAATTAAAAAGGTCAATCGATAAAATTAACTTACCGATGCAATCTCTGAGTCAGGGAACATTTCGTTTGCCAATTATGAGAAGTGATCAGCAATAGTTTCAGGCAAATTGTGTACGGCAACAAATTGGCAGAATGAAATTTCCGCTTTCGAACGGTTGAAAAAACAAAAACAAAAAAAAGTCAACATTTTTGCTTTAATGATGTCTTTTATCCCCATAATTAATAACCTTTTATTTATTTTTTTTGCAACTTTGTTTCATTGTCAGATTTTAGTTAAACACTTGAATTAATGCACAAATTAGTGACCGCTAATTGGGATATGTTTTCACAAGCATCTGTTTGTATGTTGCCTCGAGTCGAGAGCTAAACAAGGCAGAAGCTATTACAGATTGGAGCGTGTCCAAATCCTCAAGGGGATACACGGTGCAATTTGTTCACTTCCGTTTCGACATTCAGGCGAGAGGGTGGGGAAAAAAAATTCTCACGTTGTTGTTCTCAGTCTTTGTAGTTTGCACTTGCGTTGCACAATATTCATAATTTTTAAATCCTCATGCCAGTCATGGGAATAAAGCCTGGGGACTTTGGCCCAATTTGACCTCATGTCCCAATGAAAACCAGCTGGAAGAACAGCTCTATATGGAAATAATATTGAAACATTTTTACAGTGTATATACAGTGAGGCAAATAAGTATTTAGTCAACCACCAATTGTGCAAGTTCTTTCACTTGAAAAGATTAGAGAGGCCTGTAATTGTCAACATGGGTAAACCTCAACCATGAGACAGAATGAGGAAAAAAAACAGAAAATCACATTGTTTGATTTTTAAAGAATTTCTTTGCAAATCATGGTGGAAAAGAAGTATTTGGTCAATGGTCAAAAAGTTCATATAAATACTTTGTTATGTACCCTTTGTTGGCAATAACGGAGGCCAAACGTTTTCTGTAACTCTTCACAAGCTTTCCACACACTGTTGCTGTTTTTTTGGCCCATTCCTCCATGCAGATCTCCTCTAGAGCAGTGATGTTTTGGGGCTGTCGTTGGGCAACACAGACCTTCAACTCCCTCCACAGATTTCCTATGGGGTTGAGATCTGGAGACTGGCTAGGCCACTCCAAGACCTTGAAATGCTTCTTACGAAGCCACTCCTTTGTTGCCCTGGCTGTGTGTTTGGGATCATTGTCATGCTGAAAAACCCAGCCACGTCTCATCTTCAATGCCCTTGCTGATGGAAGGAGATTTTCACTCAAAATCTCTCAATACATGGCCCCATTCATTCTTTCCTTTACACCAGACATGTCCAAAGTCTGGCCCGGGGGCCAAATGCGGCCCTAGGTCAAATTTCATCCGGCGCCCCGCCTCTACATAAAATCATTAACATCTGGCCCGCACACAGACTTAATAAATTGGTCAGCAGTACTAATACTAGCATATGATTAGCGTACATACTAAATTTACCCACTAAAAGCAGCACTCCAAACAACATTACCCCTTTGTGACCCTTTACTTCAAATTTTCTAAACTGGCGACAATAAACAAAAAAAACAACAACTGAGCAACAACTGTGTCTGCCTCATTTGCAAAGAGACAGTCGCTGTTTTTAAGGAGTTCGATGTGAGGCGATATTACCAAACAAGACACGCTGACACGTACGACTAGATTACAGGGAAGATGCGCAGAGAAAAGATGAAGCAACTTGAAACGAGTTTAATTTCACACCAGCATTATTTCGCAAGAGCCCGAGAGTCGAAAGAGAACGCCACAAAGGCTAGTTGCGAGATTGTTGAAATTATGAATAAAAAAAAAATAATAAAGCAAATGTGACACACAGAATGGCTTTCTAAAATTTGCTTAAATATATTGTTCTACGTAAAGGATGTCAGCCAAGGTCGGCCCCCCACAATTTTACCACACCAAATCTGGCCCCCTTTGCAAAAAGCTTGGACACCTCTGCTTTACACAGATCAGTCGTCCTGGCAGGGGTCGCGTTAACCGAATATTTTCTGTCGTTGACCGGTTTTTTAAAATAGTGACGGAAAAAACAAGTCCATCTGTCATTTTGACAGGTTGCAATTCACACCCCAGACCACAGGGTGGCGAGTGAGCATATTAATTAGCTATTGTCTCTCTTGATGCATGATGTCGTTGGCCTTAACTCGGAAAAATGTCAAGGCAACTGAGTGTTTGCCTGGCACGGCCAGACTGTTCTCCCTGTATTTTTCGAACACTGAGAGAAAAGTCTGGGACACAGCCTCACGAGTAGGTACAAAATCAATCGACAAATCAGATTAGTTTATTTGCGTGACGTGTTCTTCACGAGCAACGTCACTCTTGCGCGCCGAAAGTCGTCTCTACAACAACACGGATGGCGAACGGGAGAGCCGAGAATATGTTCCAATCCGCGGTAAATTCAGTTTTAAATGAGCTAAAACACATCGACATGAGTCATTGACAACAGTCTGTCTCGCGCTAGCCATGTTGAATAAACTCCGTTCTCCTCGTATGTTTACTTCCGCGCGCAAGTCCCTCGTCCTGCCCTTGTCGCTTTGCTAACGGCACGTCTGCCCGTCGCTGATTGGTGCACTCCGCTGTCTGTTTGCCTCTTGGTAAGCTTGTTCGGACAGAATATTAATTAAAAATGAATGAAAACTAAATACTATTGAATATGTCATGATTATCATTTTAAAAATGTAAGTGACGGGTAAAAATAGATTATGACCGGATTTTTATGACACTGTCAGTCAAAATGACAGACAACGAAAAAGTCTAGTGCAACCTCTGCGTCCTGGTCCCTTTGCAGAAAAACAGCCCCAAAGCATGATGATTCCACCCCCCTGCTTCACAGTGGGTATGGTGTTCTTCAGATGCAATTCAGTATTCTTTCTCCTCCAAACATGAGAACCTGTGTTTCTACCAAAAAGTTCTATTGTGGTTTCATCTGATCATAACATATTCTCCCAGTCCTCTTCTGGATCATCCAAATGCTCTCTAGCAAACCACAGACGGGCCTGGACGTGTACTGCCTTCAGCAGGGGGACACGTCTGGCAGTGCAGGATTTGAGTCCCTGGCGGCGCATTGTGTTACTGATAGTAGCCTTTGTGACTGTGGTCCCAGCTCTCTGTAGGTCATGCACTAGGTCCTCCATGTGGTTCTGGGATTTTTGCTCACCGTTCTTGTTATCATTTTGACGCCACGGGGTGACATCTTGCATGGAGCCCCAGATCGAGGGAGATTATCAATGGTCTTGTATGTCTTCCATTTTCTAATAATTGCTCCCACAGTTGATTTCTTTACACCAAGCGTTTTACCTATAGACCCTACTCACATGACGTCACAACCACGCCCCCGCGCCATATTGTCCGTCAACTCGTCGTGTTGACGCATTACCGCTACGTAAATTCCTCCTATTATGGCGTGGTTTTCTGCTCGTTAACATTAATAATCAAAATGGTGAAGGCGTGTGTGGTGGTCGGTTGCAATAACAGAGAAGATAGACGGAGAGACTTGAAGTTCTACCGTATTCCGAGAGACCCAGAGAGGAGAGCGAGATGGACTGCTGCAATTCGACGAGAAAACTGGGCTCCAAACGATTACCACAGATTATGTAGTAGTCATTTATATCTGGTAAGATGCATTTAATATATATTTCGAGGGTTTTGGGCTAACAACCACAATTAAAATCATTGCTAGGCTAATCGCCGACAACATACACTCAGACGTTGTGAATGAACTACCTAAAAATATGTAATTATAAGGGGATAATAAGACAGTTGTCATACAATTAATTTACAATTTCACTATTGAGGTCAAAAGCCAAAAAAATAAATTCAACTAGGGACAATCTGGAGTAGTGCTATCGCACTTCATCTTTATTACATATTATACAGTATATGTATGTAGTGAGAGTGCTATCGATAAACCATATAAACATTAAAAGCCCTAGCTCCATTGACAAATGACATGAAATACATTAGACTTGACAATGGATGTTAGCAAGAACAAAAGATTTTGAATTGAAAATTTCATAACTCACCTTCCCGAGCACAAGATAGATTCCTGCCGAATTTTCGTGGACGAGGACCTGTTTCACCCATCCAGCAACGAAGTACAGTATTTATAAGCCTCCAAGCTCTTAAAGTTTTTCAAACTTTCGTGAGAATAGGCTGATTTTGTGTGGACAAGATAGTTGTAAATATCAGGGTAGCAGATGTCAGGCAGAGACGGCGAAGACAGCGGGTCGAAAAACATCGATTTAGGCATCAAATATGGATCTGGCGAATGGATAAACTGAAGCTTTTCCACATAACGCCTTTTATGCAACGCATCCAATGAGTTTACAGCGTCAGATAACACCGGGGCTTCCATGAATTGCTCTATAAATTGCACGACTAATTGAAACCATTGAGAATAGGGCTTAAAAATGACGGACAATATGGCGGCCGGATACAGCGACACGTCATTTTGTGACGTAGGTGAGTAGGGTCTATTGCAGATTCAGTCTTCCCAGCCTCGTGCAGGACTACAATTTTGTCTCTGGCGTCCTTCGACAGCTCTTTGGTCTTGGCCATAGTGGAGTTTGGAGTGTGACTGACTGAGGTTGAGGACAGGTGTCTTTTATACCGATAATGAGTTAAAACAGATGCCATTAATACAGGTAACGAGTGGAACCTCATTAGAAGAAGTTAGACCTCTTTGACAGCCAGAAATCTTGCTTGTTTGTAGGTGACCAAATACTTCATTTCCACTCAAATTTGGAAATACAATGTGATTTTCTGTTTTTCTTCCACATTCTGTCTCTCATGGTTGAGGTTTACCCATGTTGACAATTACAGGCCTCTCTAATCTTTTCAAGTAGGAGAACTTGCACAATTGGTGGTTGACAAAATACTTATTTGCCCCACTGTATGTATTATTTAATGTCTTATTTTGTAGTTGTTGTAGTTTTTTTAATCAGTCAAATAGAATTAAATAAGGTTCCAGTTACTGTATGTTACATGCATCGTTGTGGCTCACATGAGTCGAGGAGGCCCCCGTTGTGCTGAACAGAACATTCAACTGTGCATCGCCATGACAACCCCGCCAACCACACACTGAGCAAGGGCAGCTGACTCAGGATCAGCTGATCAAGCACCCCTTCCCTGCTGCTGTGCTGAAAAAGAATCCAGATTTTAAAACCGTTTTAAAACCCTGCAGTACCAGTGATTGCCACTAGATGCAGAATTCAAAACAGAGTACTCCCCATTCACTTCTATTACAAAACACCATATTTCGCCATCAAAATAAACCTGATTAAAGCCTGATACATTCTTTGAATATGGACTGTATGGCGACACCATCACTTTTAGACAATTGTACGACAGTTTTTTTTAGGCCACAAATACAAACAGCCTTAATCTTTCAAAAATATCAACATGTACGAATTTCTGGAAGAAAGAAGTTCTGCTGTCAAATTGATTTTTTGTTTTTGTTTTGTTCAATAGAGTTCACAGTTCCTTTGAGCCAATTGGAAGTGGGAAACGAGCCTTTACATTTTACAGTGTTGGGCACGTTACTTTAAAAAAGTAATTAGTTATAGTTACTCGCTACTTCTTCCAAAAAGTAACTGAGTTAGTAACTGAATTACTCTATAGTAAAAGTAACTATTTACCAGGGAAAGTAACTATTTCCATTACTTTAAAAATAAGTTGTTGTGTGTCAAAGAATTTGAAATTTTCTGAGCAGTATTCGAGTCAGTTGAATAGAGAACAACAGACAGGTAGTTGTGTTCTAGAACCTTGTAATATTTATTGCACCTCACCAACAACAGATTTATCCTACACTTGAAGTGCAACAAAAATAAACAAATTTGAATTGCTTACCACAGATGTCGACAAAAGCTTTGCCCCGGGACATAAATTACACTTTACATGCACGTTCTTTCCTTTAATTTCGACCAACTTGAAATAATGTTTATATCTCCACCTTGAAAGGACAAATTTTCCTCTGAATGCTCTGCCATCATATCCCTCTGCATCTGTTTTGAGCGTGTGTGTTTGCCGCACGCACTGATCCGGTTTGTGTGTGAAAACCCTGGCTCTGAAGTACGTGCGCTATTAGGCTCAAGCGTTTACGTCACAGAATGGGGGATCACGTGAGATTTGACAACAACGCAGCCATATTGGAAGCAGGTCTGGCTCGTGGGACATTAAACTTTAACTTGCCAGTTCGATAACGAGACAAACACGTTACTCAGACGAAGAACAGATATGTAATCAAACTTAAGGATGTGAACAATGTTGACCCTTACGAGCAAGCCGAAGACAAATGGAGTAAAGATGTCGACGGGCTTCCACAATTACGCGAAATGGACATTCTGTATGTATTTATTGTTTGGTGTATGTTACTAAACTCATCAGCGATTACGAAATTACAAATCGCTACTCTTGTTGTTGTTTGTTTGTCTTTTCTTTCTTCTCTTGTGTTTCTTTTCTTCTGTTCCCCCATAACCCCATCCTGTTCGCTGCTTTGTCATAATAAACGAGGTATGTTGAATGATCACAATGGGAGTATGTCAGACTCTCAATGTGAAACATTAAAACTGTTCAGACTATCCGGGCACTTAGACTTCCATTATCCGTGTCAAACAGCTGAACAGGACAGGTTTTAAAAAAAAAAAAAAAGGCTACAAAGCTCCAAACAGTTTTGCTGCGGATGGGTGCAGGACCTGCACAATATGACCGTATCAAACGGCAACTCCATCGTTTTTGCAAAGGTAGGCTATGTGTGTTTACTATTTTCATTGCCATGAACCTGAACGCAGCCCAAGTCTTGAATGACAAA
Source organism: Corythoichthys intestinalis (assembly GCF_030265065.1). Taxonomy (NCBI): domain Eukaryota; kingdom Metazoa; phylum Chordata; class Actinopteri; order Syngnathiformes; family Syngnathidae; genus Corythoichthys; species Corythoichthys intestinalis. The sequence goes on along the minus strand of NC_080410.1, from coordinate 31,732,866 downwards.
TTAACAGAGCAGAGTAGACTCGTTACGGCTGGTAGTTTCTTCAATTTATTCAAAGTAAGTAACGCACAGCTTTTGACCGTCAGTAACGGTAACGGCGTTGTAACGCCGGTAAAAATAATTAGATTACCCCGTTACTGAAAAAATAACGGCGTTATTCCCAACACTGGCAGCGAATGAACACATTTCCAGTCGCTGCCAGGGCTCCCAGTTCAAATGGATAGGGTGTGTATTATTGAAAAATTAATGTTAAATTCACAGCAGTTCAAACTTTAACATTTTGTCCGCAGACTCTCGTCATAGTTCTTATTCCCACTGTGGAGGATTCCTAAAACTCATTCCCAAGTCAAAAGCAACTCCCCCCACCCATATTTGTGCACCACCCACCGACCCAGAGCACTCTAGCTGGGACCTTCTGTGAAAATGTCCTTTCACATTCATTAAACGCCCATGAAAAGAAAGCACATTATGTTCTGTACAACGCACCACTTAACAGTCTAGTAGTTAATGCACGGAATCAAAGTTGAGTTGGGGGCATGCACGAGACCCTCCTTGTGAAGTGTCTGGATAGGATCCAAGTCTGAGTTTGGCACATAACAGAATGGACTCAAAGGCCCAGAGTGCCTTTCCACCAACTGTATAAATAATTGATGGATGGATGATTGTATTATTCTTGGTAATTATAACTGTAGACAAGCGGAAATGAGAGGCCAGAGAGGTATACAAAGGAAATCAAGCGAGGAAAGTCTGGAGTAGGACACGACTGCTATCTCACTGATGATAAAATTTGGCTTCTTCAACCACAAAAACTTAATTTCTCAGACAACATGCAATATCCCCAAATACAGTGCCTTGCAAAAGTATTCGGCCCCCTTGAATCTTGCAACCTTTCGCCACATTTCAGGCTTCAAACATAAAGATATGAAATTTAATTTTTTTGTCAAGAATCAACAACAAGTGGGACACAATCGTGAAGTGGAACAACATTTATTGGATAATTTAAACTTTTTTAACAAATAAAAACTGAAAAGTGGGGCGTGCAATATTATTCGGCCCCTTTACTTTCAGTGCAGCAAACTCAATCCAGAAGTTTAGTGAGAATCTCTGAATGATCCAATGTTGTCCTAAATGACCGATGATGATAAATAGAATCCACCTGTGTGTAATCAAGTCTCCGTATAAATGCACCTGCTCTGTGATAGTCTCAGGGTTCTGTTTAAAGTGCAGAGAGCATTATGAAAACCAAGGAACACACCAGGCAGGTCCGAGATACTGTTGTGGAGAAGTTTAAAGCCGGATTTGGATACAAAAAGATTTTGCCAAGCTTTAAACATCTCAAGGAGCACTGTGCAAGCCCTCATATTGAAATGGAAGGAGCATCAGACCACTGCAAATCTACCAAGACCCGGCCGTCTTTCCAAACCTTCTTCTCAAACAAGGAGAAAACTGATCAGAGATGCGGCCAAGAGGCCCATGGTCACTCTGGATGAACTGCAGAGATCTACAGCTGAGGTGGGAGAGTCTGTCCATAGGACAACAATAAGTCGTACACTGCACAAATCTGACCTTTATGGAAGAGTGGCAAGAAGAAAGCCATTTCTCAAAGATATCCATTAAAAGTCTCGTTTAAAGTTTGCCACAAGCCAACTGGGAGACACACCAAACATGTGGAAGAAGGTGCTCTGGTCAGATAAAACCAAAATTGAACTTTTTGGCCACAATGCAAAACGATATGTTTGGCGTAAAAGCAACACAGCTCATCACCCTGAACACACCATCCCCACTGTCAAACATGGTGGTGGCAGCATCATGGTTTGGGCCTGCTTTTCTTCAGCAGGGACAGGGAAAATGGTTAAAATTGACGGCAAGATGGATGCAGCCAAATACAGGAACATTCTGGAAGAAAACCTGTTGGTATCTGCACAAGACCTGAGACTGGGACGGAGATTTATCTTCCAACAGGACAATGATCCAAAACATAAAGCCAAATCTACAATGGAATGGTTCAAAAATAAACGTATCCAGGTGTTAGAATGGCCAAGTCAAAGTCCAGACCTGAATCCAATCGAGAATCTGTGGAAAGAGCTGAAGGCTGCTGTTCACAAACACTCTCCATCCAACCTCACTGAGCTCGAGCTGTTTTGCAAGGAAGAATGGGCAAGAATGTCAGTCTCTCGATGTGCAAAACTGATAGAAACATACCCCAAGCGACTTGCAGCTGTAATTGGAGCAAAAGGTGGCGCTACAAAGTATTAACGCAAGGGGGCCGAATAATATTGCACGCCCCACTTTTCAGTTTTTTATTTGTTAAAAAAGTTTAAATTATCCAATAAATTTTGTTCCACTTCACGATTGTGTCCCACTTGTTGTTGATTCTTGACAAAAAATTAAAATTTTATATCTTTATGTTTGAAGCCTGAAATGTGGCGAAAGGTTGCAAGGTTCAAGGGGGCCGAATACTTTTGCAAGGCACTGTATCTTCTAAGAAGCACTCATTAATTAGACTGTAAACAAAGAACTGGACAACCAACTCTTGTTGAAGTTACACATAGCTTCCCATTTTTCACTGTTCAGGGCACAGCCATGACAGCCGCCATGTTCAGCTTCCGTGTTGGCGTAACACATCTAAATATGAGTGCAGGGGCAGAACTTAAAGTGACTGTGACAGTATAAACATTTTTAAATAGCCTTATTATGTGAATTAACAATCACATTTTGAGACGATTCGACTATATACAACAGGGGTCCCCAACGACCAGGCCACGGACACCGGTCCGTAAGAATGCCTCGGTGCTTTTTATGATAACGTTAAAATCAAGGCTCCAAACGCAGTTTGGGAAGTTCCATAGACGCCAGAAATCTCCTATGGCTTCCCACTGGCTGGTTGTAGGACACGGCAAACAAATCGGGCCGGAGGACTTTGCAGACCTTGAACGCAGTGCTCGACGCAAGTTTGAAGCCAGCCGCCACAGCTAGCTCTCTCCACCCGAGTCCCTGTGCAGCATCAAAAGTCGGCCAGACCGCCTCGAAACCGTCTTTTGGGTCGCCTGCCCCTCAACATTTAAATGTTCAATATTTATTCAATGTTGATGAGCAGAATATTTACTTTCAAGAGTTCCATCTTGCATTGTTTATTTTTTCTCCCTTAAACTAGACTAGCCGAAGTCAACAAGCATGCCCCAAAACCGTACAAAAATAACGCCACATCCCTCTAGTGGCTTGGCGGTGAATTACAGAGCAACGCGTTCCCTCACTGCAGAACTATCGAATGTCGAATGACGCCGTAGTAGTCGCTGCGCCGTCACCGCTACGCGGGAGTATAACTCACGCTTAACTCAGGCTTTAATTGTCCACTAGCACCCCACCCCCTGATGGACGGTCCACTCAGGGTCCTCTTTATGCTCATCGCACCTGGGCCCTGTTCACATTTTTTCCGCCACTGCATTAGTGTAGTTGTTTTGTTTGTACATGTTGCTGCTCTGTGTTAAAGTAAACATTGTTTAATGATGTATAATTACCATGAAACCACTAATTTTCATAAACGCATTTATAGTGTTAGCTTTAAAATAGCAAGCCACTCCTATAGCTCTCAATTAAACTTTCAAACAATAGAGAGGCTGTTTTCTCCACTCAGTGCTCTGCATCGGTGAGCTTATCCGAGTGTGGCGTGATGACGGCGCACATTCCTGTCTTTTGATCTTTCATGAAGGTTCATTTTGAGCTTTGAAGCCTCCTTATTTCAGCTCAACTTCAAATATCTTTGAAGCAATACACAATAAATTACCTTCATGTGATTTTTTTTCGCAAGTGTCAATTTTCAGTGTCACTATAGGTAAAAAAAACAATATTCTATAAGTGTCACAGAGTCAAAATTTTCAGTGTCATAAATTGAAAGGTTGAATTAAAATTAGGGCTGTCAAACGATTAAATTTTTTAATCGAGTTAATTACAGCTTAAAAATTAATTAATCGTAATTAATTGCAATTAATCGCAATTCAAACCATCTACAAAATATGCCATATTTTTCTGTAAATTGTATATATATTCTGTAAAATAAATTGTTGGAATGGAAAGATAAGACACAAAATGGATATATACATTCAACATACGGTACATAAAGACTGTAGTGGGCATTTCACTCTACTGTCATTTAAATCTGTCTATGCTGTACTCACTCCGAAGCGTCTACTTTTTCCAAAGCTAGACAGCTAGTGAACGACGCCTTAATAATTAGACTTCTTCCTTTTTCATCTGATTTATTAATAAAATGGCCTCAAACCATTGTCCTCTTTAGACAGTTGTAAAACTACAAAAAGTACACAAGCATTGCATTAGCAACAACGTTAGCTTAGCACGCTATACAGGTTCACTAAACATAAACAAAAAGCGTCTCATACAAAAAATATAACATTTCGCTTACTAACATAATATGTACATTCTTTACAACAACCATACTTACGGACAAATCTTGTCCAAGGATCATATAAGCACAACATTATCAGCCCGAGACGTCGTGCAGCCATAATGAACTGGCAAGAAAACAATAAACCATGTCGCAAAGCGACCACAAGAGTTCGCTGTTGGACCGCACAAAAAGCCTTGCTGTAAAACTTAACAAAAGGCAGAATACTTTCTGAGCGGGACATGTGCGTTAATTGCGTCAAATATTTTAACGTGATTAATTTAAAAAATTAATTACCGCGCGTTAACGCGATAATTTTGACAGCCCTAATTAAAATATATTCAGTCACCGAGTCAGTCTTTTTTTATAGGTCAAAGGGTAAAAAATGTTTTCAGTCACCGAGTAAAAGATGTTTTTAAGTGTCAACAACTCAAATTTTCAGTGTCAGTGTTAAAAAAATAAATAAGAAGAAAGAAAAAGTGTTACGATGTCAAAAATATTTTAAGGTCCAGGATTTTGTGGCGAGAGGGGTAAAATGAGTTAAGTTGACCCCCCTTTTTATCTAGGTAACTGTACACAAGCTTTGTCATATGACTATAAATACAGGACGCACCAATCATTTCTATTTGGCTGTGTGTAAAGACAAGCACATGGGATAAGGGCATAAGGGCTTCTATTGCGCACACACACACACAAAATTTTTCCATGTCAAAGTAAATTGTGTGCATATCGGGTAATTTCAGAATTATTTCAAGTATATTCCTCTTGCAGACCTGTTAAGTTTCACGATTTGGTCGGGAGACTCCCGATTTTGACCCCAATGCTCACGCCTCACGATTAGAAAGCCAAATCTCCCGATTTTCCCAAAATGTTTTTTTTTTTTTTTTTTTTTTTTTTTAAGTTTTTGTTTGTCACCGTTTTGTAACAATACCATTCGGCCCGATTCGGAAAGTGACCAACAACGAATAGCCTGGCCGTCTCCGACTTCCCTGCCCTCACTCCCCTTCAGAGCTGGAAAAGCCCAACCAATCATCTGACAGGGAGGGAAGAGGCGAAGCACCACCGGCTTCCCAAGATGCTGGCACTAATAAACCGGCTTTTAGACTGGTTCAAGTCTTTATTTTGGAGGGAAGAGATGGAGCTGACCCTGGTCGGCCTCCAGTATTCGGGAAAAACGACGTTCGTCAACGTAATTGCCGTAAGTCTTACCTGCCAGCGATAGCTAACTAGCCTAATGCTAATAGCATTAGAGCTAATGATGGGAGAACAATGAGGAAGAAGTCGCTGCTTTACTCTGTGTTTTCGTGGATCAAACATCATGGAATATTAAACCATTGCGGTCCTACCCCCACAATATATGAATTTAAGTGAGAAAGCATATCGTTACTTACTTGAAGTTTAATCATTTAGATTCGCTATTATGCTAAAGCTAAAGTGTATACTATACACTTTATTACATTATATCATTATTACTGTGCTGAAACAAAAAATATAAAGTTTCAATTCTAGGTTACAATTCAATTAAAAAACTGCCATGACAGATACTTTTAAAAACAAATATGATTAATTTTCTAAGTGATGTAATTAATGTTTTTAATCTTGCCAATTTAGTCTGACGAAACCCTAATTGGAGTGATGGTTGATGAGATGAAGAGGCTGCTGAGGAAGCTGATGTCCAAATTTGTGCAAATGGATGTGATCAGGAAAGCTGAGGATATCCTAGATGTTGATTACAGGAACAAGGAGAACTGGCATGACACAGGCAACATAGCAGTATCACATGATGCCAGACAATACATGGAGCAAGTTGAAGACTATCTCTGATGCCACCAAAAAGAGGTTTTTTGACAGTGTAGTTAATTTTTACACGCGTCATCGGGGTTGGCAAACAGAAATCTCCCTATTTGCAATTTCTACAACTTAACAGGTATGCTCTTGGTCTATAGCTACAGTCATGTGAAAAAATTCGGACACCCTAATAAATATTCCGTTCTTTATTAAGAAATGTTCACATATCAATGTCTGATTTAATAGCAGGTAAACAACAAAAATTAACATTGTTTTACTCATTAAACCAAATTTATCAAACAAAAATTCTGAGAAAAAGTTAGGACACCTTACCAACTAATAGCTAGCGTTAGTGTTATCCCCTTTGGCTGAAATAACTTCAGTGAGAGGCTTTTTGTAGCCATCTACCAGTCTTTGACATCGGTCTGAAGAAAGTTTGTCCCACTCCTCAACGCAGAATACTCTCAGTTGTGAGATGTTTGAGGGGTTTTGTGCATGTACTGCCCACTACAAGTCACCCCAAAGCATCTCAATGGAATTCAAATATGGGCTTTGACTCGGCCATCCCAGGACTAATTTCTTCCTTTTCAACCATTCTTTGGTAGATTTACTGATATGTTTGGGATTATTGTCATGTTGCAGGGTCCAGTTTCGCAACAGCTTTAATTTTTTTCACAGATGATCTCACATGTTCCTCAAGCACCCTCTGATACACAAAAGAATTCATGGTGGAATCTATGATGGTGAGCTGGCCAGGTCCTGCTGTAGCAAAGCATCCCCAAACCATGACACTTCCACCTCCATGCATCACGGTTGGTATGAGGTTCTTTTCCTGGAATGCTGTATTGGGTTTGCGCCAAACATGTCCTCTGTTCTGGTGTCCAAATAATTCAATTTTAGATTCATCTGTCCAAACAACATTACTCTAGAAGTCCTTGTCTTTGTCTATATTCACTCTGGCAAACTTTAGTCAGGCCTTCATGTTCTTCTTGGAGAGCAAAGGTATCCTCCTTGGACACCTCCCAGGAAGGTTAGATTTGTGAAGTCTCTGTGATTGTAGAGGCATGCACTTTTACATCAACAGACGCAAGAGCCTGCTGTAGGTCCCGTAATGACATTTTAGGGTTTTGGGAGACTTCTTTTAGCATCTTGCGGTCTGCTCTCAGGGTGAACTTGCTTGGACGGCCAGACCTGGGCATGTTGGCAGTTGATTTGAATGTGCTCCACTTGTAGACTATTTTCCGGACAGTGGAATGCTGATTTCATATTCTATTGAGATCTTTTGAAATCCCTCACCAGACTCATAAGAATCTACAGTCTTCTTTCTGAAGGCCTCAGACAGCTCCTTTGAGCTCACCATGGTGTTTTCACTCCCTTCAACAGCCAGTCACAGTTGAAAGCATTCTGCGTTGAGGAGTGGGAAAAACTTTCTTCAGACCGATCTCAAAGACTGGTAGTTGGCTACAAAAAGTATCTCACTGAAGTTATTTCAGCCAAAGGGGGTAACACTAGCTATTAGGTAGTAGGGTGTCCTCACTTTTTCCTCTGTTAGAATATGCATTTTTGTTGATAAATTTGGTTTAATGAATCAAACAATGTTAATTTTTGTTGTTTACATGCTATTAAATCACTCTTTTTTTCAGAGATAAAGAAAAACAAGATCAGACATTGATTTAAGAACATTTCTTAATAAAGAACTGAACATTTAATGGGGTGTCCTAATTTTTTCACATGACTGATTAACTCGATTAAAGAGTTAATTGAGGTGAGTGCCAGATTTCTCAAGAGCATCCAAGGAATCACTGGTAGGAAGAAACCCCCTTTTGCAATCAAGGAGTGATGTACTGAAAAAGCTCCCTGAACCTCAAAATGCTGGAATTGCCCTTCAACTTAGACACAAGGCCGTGCAGAGACCGATGGAGGGGCAGGTGCTCATTGATCAAAAGAGGCATATGAATAGGAACTTAATAGAACTTACAACAACATAACTTCTAGTTTAACCAGCTTTACAGTATAATTGGCTGTGACTGTGACAGTCTTTAATTGGGCGGGGGGAATAGTGAATAGAAATCAACACTGTCATCAACACTTTCTGGCTATGATTCAGTCAGTGTTTGCCTCTTTTCTTCCTTCAACCTCTATGTCAAAATTTCCTTCCTCAACTTGTTCATCTGAGAACAAACGACATCAGATGTTCACTTATATAATTGTTGGATTTTATACCTGAATATCCTTGCAAACTGTGTTTTTCTTACCTATTGTGCTCTTCACCAAGCTGATGAAGGAGCCACTGCCTTAAACAGTCTCATCCAGCTCCTTTTTTTTTTTTTATCCCTCAACCTTTCCTTACGAGGCATGTCTACATGATAAAATATAAATTTTAGATAAAAAAAAAAAAAAAAAAAAAAACATCAGATTCCCAGGTGTCTTATATTTTTAAAGGTTTCCTAATTTCTTTCTTTCTCAATAACGTGAAGAGAGCGAGAAAACACTAAACAAGGGGGAATAGTGGGAACAATACGAAACATAAATTTACCACAAAATACATTGAAATGGCATTACCTAATTATCACATTAAGATTCATACAAACACCGGAATCACAGAAAATGAAATAAAGGGGCGGATTGCAAATATTAAATTTAGATTAAAATGAGAACTTAAAGATGTGTACCTTTCTAGATAACATTGTCAAATGAACGGACAAATATGGTTAGCTACAGAGAGTAGAGACACATGGATCGATATAGCCATAGGGCGGGGGGGGGGGGGGGTAATTAATCATTAAAGTAGAAAACTATATAAGAGAAAATTACCTATCTTTAGCAGTGTTGGGAGTAACGCCGTTATAAATAACGCCGTTACGTAACGGCGTTATTTTTTCACTAACGGGGTAATCTAACTAATTACTTTTTCCGCCGTTACAACGCCGTTACCGTTACTGACGGTCAAAAGCGGTGCGTTACTTACTCTGAATAAATTGAAGAAACTACCAGCCGTGTCGAGTCGACTCTCTCCTCTGTTGATTTGTCATCCAAGACTTGGGGTGCGTTCAGGTTCGAGAATAGCGCACGTACTTCTGACTCCAAGCTGTTTGTCCCTGCTCATTCAATTAGACAATGCTTTCCAAAGTTTGGTAACATTTCTGTGTTTGCTACACCTGATGCTAGCCTTGTTCCCATCTCCCACTGTCAGCCAGCAATAATTCTGCTTCCATCTTGAGGACGGCAGACGCTTTGAAGGTGACGTGAATTGTCGGGAAACGAGCCTACCTGAATGCAGCCCCTCGAGAGATGCGATGGAAGTGATTGTGAATGGCTGAGGGTTACAGTCATGTGTCGTTGTAAGCCAATCAGAGCCGGTGATTTCACAAGCAAACCGGAACAGCGCGTGCGGCAAACACACACACGCAAAACAGATGCACAGGGTCGGAATGGCAGAGCATTCAGAAGAAAAATTGTCCTTTAGGAGGTGGAGATATAGACATGATTTCAAGTTTGTCGAATTTAAAGGAAAGAACCTGCATGTAATGTGTAATTTATGTCCCAGAGCAAAGCTTTTGTCGACATCTGTGGTAAGCAATTCAAATCTGCTGAAACACCTAACAAGTTAACTACCTGTCTGTTCTTCTCTATTCCACTGACCCGAATACTGCTCAGAAAATTTCAAATTCTTTGACATACAACATAGTTTTTTTAAAGTAACGGAAATAGTTACTTTCCCTGGTAACTAGTTACTTTTACTATAGAGTAATTCAGTTACTAACTCAGTTACTTTTTGGAAGAAGTAGTGAGTAAAGTAACTAATTACTTTTTTAAAGTAACGTGCCCAACACTGGTCATTAGTTATTTAAGAAAAAAATCCCCACAATAAACCTGGTGTAAGAATCTTCACCATTTGCTTGAACACGGTTTATAAGGGTAACACCGTTTCCAACCACCAGATGTCCTCGAACTCCTCACCACACACCTAGGTCAAAGAGGACCAATGTGCAAAGGTGGGGGGTCATGCACCGGCTTAGTGGCACACAGACGGGCTTTTTTTTTTTTTTTTTTTTTAAAGATGTTTTCTGTGTTCAAGTAAAGTACTCGGTGGCGTGTCTGCACAGTCGGCCACCACACACATATATACTAAAAACAAGACAAAAAAAGCCCAGTTAAAAGGGGCACCTTGGGCATGTAGGGGCAAAGGGGCAGGTGCTCAAGCACCCTCCGCCCTCACCCCCCTGCACGTGCCTGCTTAGACAGTTGGAGAATGTTGAATAGTTCATTTTATTTTATTATTCATTTTATTTCATGGCTAAATTGCTTTAAAACTAATTGTTGATTTGTTGGTGGCTTGTTCTTGCTGGTTCAAAGCTGTTAAAATGTATGGTTCAATTTGCCAACCAACTTAGTTTAACTTACCTGGGACAAGTGGAGCCAGTGGACAACTATTTTTGAATGGTCATAATTTTGGGCAGCTTTGTCAGAAATGCATCCTGAGACGTTCATTTGATAGGACACGTCCTGAAATATAAAAATATGATGTCATTCTGTCTCTTGTGTTTTTTTTGGGTTTTTTTATGTGTGTGTGTTGGGGGGGGGGGGGGGGGGCACATGAGCGGCTCTGGGCTGCTCTATGGCGCTATCAAGTGGTCATGAAGCCCAAGAGGCTAATAGTGTTGAGAATTCCATGGCTATGTTTCAGAAAATGATATGTATGTGCTTGTGTTGCTGTATGAACAAAATGCGACAAATGCTATAAGGAAAATTTCCTATTCATTTATATTTTGAAACAATAGCTTGGTAGTAGTTTGGCAAAATATAAAATATTTAAAAAAATATATATTGTTAAGTAAATAAGTATGCCAATAAGTAAAACGTGGCTTATCTTACCTCACTCTCCCGCTACATATGGTGACAGGGCCAGCCCAGGCCATTTTGGAGCCCTAAGCAAAATAATGCCAAGGGGCCCATATTTTTGGCCCACCATTTCTTCACAGTGTACTGTGAAACCCATACATGCAATCCAACCCATACATCCATATTTTGTAGATTAATCAGATTTTCTTTCACTGCATACTTCAAACTTCTCACCCCATATGATTGTCAGTACTTACAGTAGATGGCGCCAAACCTTGTTCTAAAAGAGGAAAAAGTTAAGGAAGAACCTTTATTTTTTAAGCTTGCAATCAAGTATCAAAACTCACAAAATTCAAATGAAGCAAACTGTAGTAAACAAAACAGAATATAAATTTCACAATCTCACAATGTACTGTACAGTCACAACCAGTAAAACAGTACACATCTGTTGTATTAAGTGAAAGTCAAATATCACAACAGCAAATAAAGTATATACAGTCAGATACTGTATATACAGTATATTGAAACAAATGAATTGCACAAATAGAAGCCATGACGAACTTACAACTAAAAGCTTCCTTCAAGTAAAAAGTGCAAAAAATGTAAACAGAGGAAACTTAAATAAAGAACTTTTGTTTTTTTTAACTTGTAATCAAGTATCAAAACTCAAATAAATCAATCCGTAGTCTACAAAATAGAATATAAATCAAACAATTTCACCGTCTGCACACCTTCCTTCAAGTATAAAGTGCAAAAAATGTAAACAGAAAAACAGTTAACAATAAAAACATACAAAAAAAATACAAATAAATTATAGAATGAGCATAAATGAACTACAGTGGAGCAAATAGGTATTTAGTCAACCACCAATTGTGCAAGTTCTCCTACTTGAAAGGATTAGAGAGGCCTGTAATTGTCAACATGAGTAAACCTCAACCATTAGAGACAGAATGTGGAAAAAAAAACAGAAAATCACATTGTTTGATTTTTAAAGAATTTATTTCCAAATTAGAGTGGAAAATAAGTATTTGGTCAATAAATAAAAAAGCAAGATTTCTGGCTGTCAAAGAGGTCTAACTTCTTTTAACGAGGTCTAACGAAATCTACTGAGGCTCCACTCGTTAGCTGTATTAATGGCACCTGTTTTAACTCATTATCGGTATAAAAGATACCTGTCCACAAACTCAGTCAGTCACACTTCAAACTCCACTATGGCCAAGACCAAAGAGCTGTCGAAGGACACCAGAGACAAAATTGTAGACCTGCACCAGACTGGGAAGACTGAATCTGCCATAGGTAAAACGCTTGGTGTAAAGAAATCAACTGTGGGAGCAATTATTAGAAAATTGAAGATATACAAGACCACTGATAATCTCCCTCGATCTGGTGCTCCATGCAAGATCTCACCCCGTGGCGTCAAAATGATAACAAGAACGGTGAGCAAATATCCCTGAAACACACGGGGGGACCTAGTGAATGACCTACAGAGAGCTGGGACCACAGTAACAAAGGCTACTTATCAGTAACACAATGCGCCGGCAGGGACTCAAATCCTGCACTGCCAGACGTGTCCCCCCGCTGAAGAAAGTATACGTCCAGGCCCGTCTGCGGTTCGCAAGAGAGCATTTGGATGATTCAGAAGAGGACTGGGAGAATGTGTTATGGTCAGATAAAACCAAAATAGAACTTTTTGGTAGAAACACAGGTTCTCGTATTTCCCACTGTAAAGCATGGGGATGGAAACATCATGCTTTGGGGCTGTTTTTCTGCAAAGAGACCAGGACGACTGATCTGTGTAAAGGAAAGAATGAATGGGGCCATGTATCGAGAGATTTTGAGTGAAAATCTCCTTCCATCAGCAAGGGCATTGAAGATGAGACGTGGCTGGGTCTTTCAGCATGGCAATGATCCCAAACACACAGCCAGGGCAACAAAGGAGTGGCTTCGTAAGAAGCATTTCAAGGTGCTGGAGTGGCCTAGCCACACTAGAAAATCTTTGGAGGGAGTTGAAAGTCCGTGTTGCCCAACGACAGCCCCAAAACATTACTGCTCTACAGGACATTTGCATGGAGGAATGGGCCAAAATACCAGCAACAGTGTGTGAAAAGCTTGTGAAGAGTTACAGAAAACGTTTGGCCTCCGTTATTGCCAACATAGGGTACATAACAAAGTATTGAGATGAACTTTTGGTATTGACCAAATACTTCTTTTCCACCATGATTTGGAAACAAATTCTTTAAAAATCAAACAATGTGATTTTCTGTTTTTTTTCCCTCATTCTGTCTCATGGTTGAGGTTTACCCATGTTGACAATTACAGGCCTCGCTTATATTTTCAAGTGGGAGAACTTACACAATTAGTGGTTGACTAAATAGTTATTTGCCCCACTGTATATTGACATACCAACAGGAATACATCTGTCTTCTTCATAAGCAGCATTGTCTTCGGCAGAAATAAAAATGTATTAAAATTGCAACTTTATGTGGATCTTTCTTGATTCTTATCTCATAACTACGTATACGACATTGCCAAGCATTACCTTGAATTGTACATTTGGGGAAATCATCATCTTGTGAAGAGGACGGCACTCCACCTCCAATTCCAAGATACTTCTCAATAGCTCCTTTGAATCATCCAAAGTACAAAATATGATTACAAGGAACAAAATTCAGCCCAGTAAAATATTCGTCAACAAAAACATGTACTGTGGGGAGTGCGCGACTATTTAAGTAGATTCCCCGTAGACATGGCATACTAGTTGATAATAATGTCCGATATATATGAAATGTCTATATCTACGCTCTGCAATCCAAATGCATATCATGCCAATATTTCGTTTTACTACAATCAGCGGAAGCCGTACATTTGCCGTTGCCGACAGGCGACAACTTGCTCGGGTTTACTTGATTCGCTCTGGGCCTTCGCCCTGCGGCTAATGGCAATTAGTACGACATATTGACAAGCTCAGCTGACAACAACGTTCAAGTCGAAGTGTCTTGCACAACAACAACAACATCAACAACCTGCTCCATTACCTTGATACTGTTGTTTTTCTTCTCCGATTTTCTTCTTCTTTCGTTTCTGCTCCAGAAGGATAAATTCTCTTCGACATATTCGTGCATCTATTTTCCAAGCAAGTTTGAGCACCAATCATCGCAAAGCAGGTTCAACATCACTCCCCAGGTTGCCAGATTGTAATGACAAGAAAATGGATGTTTGCATAGATAAACGGCAATCCACATTATTCACGATGCTTTTTTAACAACGTAAAAAATGAGGTTGCCAGATGGTCAGGGCCCCTAAGCAGCTGCATAGTCTGCGTATAGGCTGGGCCTATGGTGACCTTATCAATTGGTCACCAAAGTTCTGTGTAGTGACACGTGTACATCGCAAGGACAATTTCATTGCCAGCATGATAGACAGAGTTGAGGCTTTTTGGAGGAAGTAAGTCCACAGCAGACTCTTGGCCCCAGAAGAAAAAGAGAACGTTAAGCCTGACACTTCCCAAATGGACCAGACACTTTATTGTGTGTGCAAAACTGTGTGAAACTGAGGCTACAATTTGCACAAGCTCATCGAAATTGGACAATAGAAGATTGGAAAAACGTTGCTTGGTCTGTGGAGTCTCGATTTCTGCTGCGACATTCGGATGGTAGGGTCAGAATTTGGCGTCTACAACATGAAAGCATGGATCCATCCTGCCATGTATCAACGGTTCAGGTTGGTGGTGGTGGTGTAATGGTGTGGGGAATATTTTCTTGGCACTCTTTGGGCCCCTTGGTACCAATTGAGCATCGTTGGAAGACAACCGCCTACCTGAGTATTGTTGCGGACCATGTCCATCCCTTTATGACCACCATGTACCCAACTTCTGATGGCTACTTTCAGCAGGATAATGCACCATGTCATAAAGCTGGAATCATCTCAGACTGGTTTCTTGAACATGACAATGAGTTCACTGTACTCAAATGGCACCCACAGTCACCAGATCTCAATCCAATGGAGCATCTATGGGATGTGGTGGAACGGGAGATTCGCATCATGGATGTGCAGCCGACAAATCTGCACCAACTGTGTGATGCCATCATATCAATATGGACCAAACTGTCTGAGGAATGCTTCCAGCACCTTGTTGAACAATGCCACGAAGAATTGAGGCAGTTCTGAAAGCAAAAGGGGGTCCAACTCGTTACTAGCATGGTGTACCTAATAAAGTGGCCGGTGAGTGTATGTGTATATATATACATATACATATATACACAGCATAGTTAGTTTCGCTATTAGAATAATAATGTCCATAGGGGGCATTAAAAAAAATTTAATAAAAACTATGTGTAGATAGATCTGATGCTACTGAACATTTTTGAGTGGTTGAAATGGAAAAAATATTCAGAAATTACTTAGTTATCCCACTTCAAAGGAAAAGCCATACTACAGACAAAATCACAAGAATTTAGCTTGATTCAGAACACTGCCATTGTGTAAAAACTGGGCATGCATAAAAAATTCTGTTGTTATGACTTATGGACTTATTCAAGCCTTTGTCAAATTACACTTTTATTATATACAGTGTATCAAATACTTGTTCTCCCCACTGTGTGTATATATACATATATATATATATATATACACAGCATAGTTAGTAGAGGCGTGCGAAATTTCCGATTCATAGATTATCCACGATTCGGCCCTGGAAGATTCGAGAACAATTCATAAACATCCAAATTCCGATTATTGAATTATACCAGGTAAAGCGGAAATAAAACACAGTCAGCACGGTGTTTGGGACGCCGCGGTCTTCGGGACGCAATGAGGAACTGACAGAGAGTAAATATCTTGTTCAACTCATGCCGCTAGATAAAAAAACAAAAACAAAAAAACAATCATACCTGCCTGCGGCCGACAGCCGCTACAAACAGCGACTGCTTGCTAGTTGCTACAAACATACGGCAACATATGGCTATGGTAGATATCACATATTGTAGAACTAGATGTGAAATGACAGTAACGACAGTGTTGGAACATATACAAAGAACTAGATGCGAAATGACAGACTTGCCGCCATCTTAAAGCAGTAGACTTCTCTAGAAGGCTCTGTTGTAGCGAACTTAATTACTTTTTATCTAAAATATCCCTAAATCGGCAAAATCTTGACTTTAATCTATCTTTAAATGATGAAACCGTTTTAAAACTTTGACATGTCGGAAGTAGAAGGATGGGAAATTATGAAATAATGGGAACAATTTTAACAACTTTAACAGTTGATTCACAACATTAAATTAATTGAACTTAGTTTAAGCTTTTGATACAGAAGTATTGAGTATTTTATTTACCGTTACTATTTAATTTACTTTAGCCTGAGAGAATTTTTGAACAATTTTGGAACTAGAGTACAAAACATTAAAAGTGTGGTGGGGTGCATCAATAATCGATTTATAATCGAATCGGAGCCTCTTAATCGTAATCGTAATCGAATCGTTAGGTGCTCAAAGATTCCCAGCTCAGATTCAGATCCAGAATATTTATCGTCATTGTTGCAAAAAGCACAACGAAACTTTGTTTGGAGCAGCCATACAACTAAGTTGGTAAAGTGTAAAACCCATATAATAAATACCCTTAAGTACCAAGCGTGGCTCTAATAGTTAGTTTTGCTATTAGAATAATACTGCTATTATGGTCCATAGAGGGCATTAAGAAAATATAAACTATATATGTGTAGATAGGTCTGATGCCACTGAACATTTTTGAGTGGTTGAAAGGGGGGGGGGAAAATCAGAAATTACTTTGTTATCACACTTCAAACGAAAAGCCGTACTTTGGACAAAATCACAAGAATTTAGTCAAAATGAAATAACGCCATACTTACATTATATCATGTTGTTTTATGTTCCATAGCATATAATAATGAGACTGCCGTAAAAGAAAGCGAGCTTGTTGTGCATTTTTTTAAATTTACATAGCATGTACCCGTAAATATTTTTATGGTGTTTGCACTTTTTTTTTTTTAATGTACTTTTGTTCTGCTTCATCTTTGTGCAATAAAACCTATACTTACATCATATCTTGTTTTATGTTCCATTTCAAATAAGACAAATAATAATAACAATGTAGGTGTCATTTACTGTTCAAAACCTTTATTCATGTAAATTTACAAAAAAAAATTTAAAAAATACAAATCAAAGCACATTTGCTGCAACAGTCAAAACAGATTCCAAACTATAAAAATACATTTGAACAAACTAATAAAAATATTGAGAAAAAAAATGTGTGCATCCCAATGATTTGCAAGATGATCTCAGCTTAATGTTCATCAAACACAATGCTGGAGCCCACGTTGCTCAAAATGGCACACACTCGCAAAATCTTATCGCCGTTCGACAAAGTATCGCCCAGCGCTTTATCTTTCAAACTCTTAACACGATTTGACAGTGTACCTTTCAGAACACTAAATCTATTTGATGGGTTGATGTGACGAATGTTTTCTCTGTCAGGCCATTTAATCATGAAACCAAGGTTTTCATTCAGCAAGTCTATCCAGCGCCAGAAATAATCAATAGCAGTCGTTTTGGGAATTCCTTTCAAAAATGCAATTAATTCAAATGACAAGTTGTGCCTCAGTCTCACCAAAGTTAAGAAGAGTTGCTCTTGCAGTGGTATACTTAATTTGTTTGTGCTCTTCTTGCCCACAAACCGGCATAAAAACATGTAGATTTTCATGAATGTGGTCCAGTTGATTCCTGTCATCATTTGGCATTTTTCATCATCTCCTTCCACAGACTCAGAATACATACTTGTTTCTTTCAGGAGCTTTTCAAGGTAAGCAACTCGCTGAAGAGCACCGTCCCGTTCTGCTCGCAAATTCTGGATTTCCTCATACAGCTGGGCTCGCTCAGTGCTCGACAATGGCTTGGACATAGGCGCATCAGCTACCGTCGTCTTTTCTTGATCAAAAATGTCATTTTTTGTTTCAACGATCTTCTGGTTTTCTTGGCTCACAGTGCCGCTCTCACACTCCTGAGACACAGACTCACTACTACAATCTTGAGAATTTTCAAGTTTTATGGCGACTCTAGCAGGTGATGAATCAGTTTCATCTTGAGGAGCGACACTGGCATGCGATGATTCTGTTTCATTTGAAGTTAAAGATGGGCAGGCTTTAAGGGATGCTCTTTGACGGTGATTCAAGGGCTGACGTCTGCCAAGAACTGTAATATGTTAAGAAATAAAATAAAATTACTTCAAGATCCTGTTTGACATTCATGCATGATAAGGTAATCAGGTACCTGTTGTAGATCTCCGTGATGCTCTCTCAAATCGTGCCACCTTACACTCAGAGCCAGTACTGGATTTATCTTCTTTCTTCTTGAAGATGGAGGGTACATAATCTGGGTGGTTCTCCATGTTGACCTTAGCACCTACAAACCAAAAATTGACGATTTTTAATTGGGGAACACAACAAGGACTTGCAATAATTAGGCTCGTGTGTATGACTTACAGTGGGGCAAGTAAGTATTTAGTCAACCACCAATTGTGCAAGTTCTCCTACTTGAAAAGATTAGAGACGCCTGTAATTGTCAACATGGGTAAACCTCAACCATGAGACATGTGGAAGAAAAAAAAAAAAACTGAAAATCACCTTGTTTGAATTTTAAAGAATTTATTTCCAAATTAGAGTGGAAAAAAACTCATGATCGGTATAAAAGACACCTGTCCACAACCTCAGTCAGTCACACTCCAAACTCCACTATGGCCAAGACCAAAGAGCTGTCGAAGGACACCAGAGACAAAACTGTAGACCTGCACCAGACTGGGAAGACTGAATCTGCCATAGGTAAAACGCTTGGTGTAAAGAAATCAACTGTGGGAGCAATTATTAGAAAATGGAAGACATACAAGACCACTGATAATCTCCCTCGATCTGGGGCTCCATGCAAGATCTCACCCCGTGGCGTCAAAATGATAACAAGAATGGTGAGCAAAAATCCCAGAACCACACGGGGGGACCTTGTGAATGACCTACAGAGAGCTGGGACCACAATAACAAAGGCTACCATCAGTAACACAATGCGCCGCCAGGGACTCAAATCCTGCACTGCCAGACGTGTCCCCCTGCTGAAGCCAGTACACGTCCAGGCCCCTCTACAGTTCGCTAAAGAGCATTTGGATGATCCAGAAGAGGACTGGGAGAAAGTGTTATGGTCAGATGAAACCAAAGTAGAACTTTTTGGTAGAAACTAGTGCTGCAACGATTAATCGATTAACTCGAGTATTCGATTAAAAAAAATATTCGAATTAAATTTTGTTGCTTCGAGTATTCGTTTAATTAAAGCGTTTTAATAGTTTATTCTGAAAGTGTTTGCAATTACTTTTATTGATGAGGGTGGATAAACTGCCCTCTGGTCTGCCTCTTTTCACATGGCTGAACCCAACTGCTCCCTGTTAAGACCAACGTAAGCTAAGTTTTTGTTTGAGCTAATGTCTTGTAATTAGGGCTGTCAAACGATTAGAATTTTTTAATTGAGTTAATTACAGCTTAAATATTAATTAATCGTAATCAATCGCAACTCAAACCATCTATAAATATGCCATATTTTTCTGTAAATATTTGTTGGAATGGAAAGATAAGACACAAGATGGATATATACATTCAACATACTTTACATAAGTACTGTATTTGTTTATTATACAGGGCCCTCTATAATTATTGGATTTATAATAATTCTGTGTTTTTTAGCTTCTAATATTTTTTTTCTTCTAAATAATATGGTACCTTAATGGAAAAAAAAAAGAAAAATCCAACCTTCAATACAAGTGCATTTATTCAGTGGGGGAAAAAATCCCACATAAAGAAATAATTATTTGACTTCAAATAATGTGTGTCACAATTATTAGCACCCCTGGTGTTAATACTTTGTACAACCCCCTTTTGCCAACAAAACAGCACCTAATCTTCTCCTATAATGTTTCACAAGATGGGAAAAGACAGAAAGAGGGATCTTCAGCCATTCCTCTTTGCAGAATCTCTCTAAATCATCCAGAGACCTGGATCCTCTCCTCTTCAGCTCACCCCACAGGTTTTGAATGTGGTTGAGGTCTGGGGACTGAGATGGCCATGGGAGGAGCTTGATTTTGTGTCTGGTGAACCATTTCTATGTAGATTTGGCCATATGTTTAGGGTCATTGTCTTGCTGAAAGACCCAGTGACGACCCATCTTCAGCTTTCGGGCAGAGGGCAACAGATTTTGATTTAAAATGTCCTGGTATTTCAAAGAATTCATGATGCCATGCACCCTAACAAGGTTCCCAGGGCCTTTGGAAGCAAAACAGCCCCACAGCTACCTCATAAAGTCACCCAGTAAGTTGACCTTTATCAATTACGTGGAATATGTACTGTGTGGAACTAAAAAAAACAGGTAGTATATACGGAGTGATTATTTCTGCCATCACCGGTAATTCACCTCCAAGCGTTATTTAGCTGTGAACACGTCACAGCAAAATAACCAATTCCCACCAGGCCAATAATATACCGATTGACTAATCAGAGCAGTTCACGGCAAAAGAAAAATATCGCTTTGCGAGTTGCCTGTTACGGTAATAATAACCACTGCCTAGTCTATTGAATCCTAGCAGCTAATTGGGAAACAAACAAAAAATCGATTAAAGTTTACTCACCAGTAATAAAATGTCAGCTGCAAACGTAAATGTGCTTGGATTTAGGTCCCCACAGGCGAGAATAGTCCATGGAACCGTTTCTTCTACTGTTCATCGATTAATTGCTTTCAGCCATTTCTTTCTCCTTTTCTTCTCACGAGGAAGTATGAAAAACTTCAAATGCGGCTCCGAACTCTTCCTTGTGTGACAACCCGCAACACAGCAACTTTTAGTCATTCCGACAGAAAAGACCGCAAATAAGACGAAAGTTCAACGCGTTTCTATTACAATGCACGACAGAGCAACTGCTTGTGACTCGTCTTTTGCCCCTATTTCAATATGGCGACGCTTTGTTGTGGCTGGTGACGTCATTAATGCCCGGATGTCCGTTTCTGCCGTAAACGGTAATTCGCCTCCAAGCGTTATTTAGCCGTGAACCGTGGTAGTAGAACTAAATGGGGTGTCACGAGGCAAGAACGCAGTGCATGAGTCACATCACGGCAAAATAACCAATTCCCACCTTGCCAATAACATACCGATTGACCAGTCACAGCAGTTCACGTCAACAGAAAAATAACGCTTTAGGAGTTGTCAGTTACGGTAAAACTAACCACTGCCTAATCTATTGAATCCTAGCAGCTAATTGGGTCAGAAAAAAATCGATTAAAGTTTACTCACCAGTAATAAAATGTCTGCTGCAAACGTAAGTGTGCCTGGATTTAGGTTCCCACAGGCGAGAATGGTCCACGGAACCGTCTTCTTTTACTTTTGCTCGATTGATTGCTTTCAGCCATTTGCTTCTCCTTCTCTTCTCACGAGGAAGAATGAAGAACTTCAAATGCGGCTCCGAATCCTTCCTTGATTTACAACCCACAACACAGCAACATTTAGTCATTCCGACGGAAAAAAAGACGCGTTTGTACTACACTGCACGACAGAACAACTGCTTGTGACTCGTGTTTTGACCCGTCATCAATATGGCGACGCTTTGTTGCGCCGTGTGACGTCATTAATGCCCGGATGTCCGACTGTGAGAATGCTTTTTAAAAAATAAAATAAAATACACCGAAAAAGCGCTAAACATGCATCAGGACTCTCTTGGAACAGCCCAAATATGCCCAAAAAAGTGTACTTAAACGTTCCGAACATTCATCAGGACTCATAGCACAGCATCTGTTCCCTGTATCTGAAACCGCGTGTTTGTTTGACTCTGACGTCACGTCTCGTTTCTATTTTTTTTTTTAATTGAACAATACAAAACATACAAATAACAAATAATACAAAACAACTAGTTCACATAGAATATAACCATCTCAACATATTTACATCATAAGACACAAAATAAATAAATAAATAAAAATAATAATTCAAGAGGAAATTAAGTACTAAACAATTTTGCATGAGCTTCTATAGTAGACTTGCATTTATTATTTTGTATATTAAGTGATATGAAATATGATTCAAATTCAACCAAAAAAATCTTAAAGTTCGGATTTACTTTTTGAAATTTAGATTTATGAATATGAAATTTCCCTAGCGATATATAAAGATTTAATATAGTAAACATTTTTTTTATCTTTGGATTCAAATACAGTAATGATCGCTTTTCCTGTCAAGTCAATGTTTTGTTTAGTTGGACATAAAATATATTTCTGAAGATCCGTCCAAAACTTTACACTAATGGGGCAACCATAAAAAAATGAGTCCCGCTTTCAGGTTCAGTCATACAAAATGTACATTTGTTGTCAATATCCTTAAAACGAGACAAGTACACGTTAGTCGGGTATATATTATGTAAAATTTTCAAGTGCAATTCCCGTACTTTGTTGGAAACAAACAATTTAAAAGGAACCTCCATTTTATATTATCAAACTGTGCATTAAAAAAGAATTTCCCATGAGGTACAATTCTCCTCTTACTATAGAATGATTCCCTTATATGTTTATTTGTACATTTCTTGCTTAAAAGATCTATATTATTTAAATAAAGGATCTCATTACCGGCTAGGTCATTCTGTCCTTTATACTCTTTCATTAGTTCTAATATTCCACTGGGGATGGAGTCAAACACAGAATGAAATTCTTTAAATTTAATGGGAAATCCTTTTTCTATTAGAAATTCTTCATAAGAAAGAAGCTGTCCATCACGTCTCATTTCCTGTCAAAATTGTCAAAAAACAAACGTGACCGCGGGGGATGTAGTCCTGGTCACTGCGATACACGAAAGATGGCGGTTCAGGTGGTGGTAATGACGTAGGTGACAACAACCGATTGGAGAATGATCTATAAACACAACTTCAGTCCCAACAATACCCCGTTATGGAATTGTCGATATATTCTGTTCAAAAATAAATCACTGCTTTATCACAATGCACCTCTTTGATGATTCTGGACATATTGCGTCTTTTGAAAGACTATCTTCCAAACATAATTGGATTGATAAAAAGCAATATCACAATCTTATTAAAGTAATACCCAAGTCGATTATTAAAATGTCTTATAATTCGTTTCAAATAAAGCTAGAGTCGACACTTCCTTTGCTGTTGGTCACAGGCGGTTTTTGCTATGGGCAATGTGGGCGACCGCCCAGGGCGCAATCTATTTGGTGGCGCACAAGCGCCCTCTCGAAAAAAAAAAAAAAAAAAAAATCCGCTAGTTTTCTAGACTAATACCGCTCATTTCCACGTCAAGTTAGTAGAGTGGGCGCTAGGGCGCCCCTTACTATCATGTCAACTGCTGCTGAGAGTCGTGTGTGTCAGAAGAAAAGGCAGGGGGAGACGGGAGGGGGATCAGCTGCTCGCAACTGCAGAGTGAGTGAGCGGGACAAGTCCCACTCACTCTCAGAGGAAAAGCAAGGAAGGGGGCGGGGGATAGACTGACCTCTCATGATCCCAGGCCACACAACACAAACTCCTGCTTCCAAATAAATTGTATTTAATTCATGAAATTAACATAGATATTATTAAATGACATAACCCAATAAATGTCTTTGTAAAATGTAAAAAAATAAAATAAAAAAAATAAATAAAAAAGAAAAACGAATCTGTGCCTGCATCAACGTGTAGTTTGGATGTCGGGGGGGGGCTGATGGGGTGGTTCGCCCAGGGCATGAAAGTAGCCAGGACCGCCACTGCTGTTGGTAAATGCATTCAATATCAATGATTCAAAATTACCCAATGTCAAAATTCGGAAAAATTTTGTGAATGAAATGTACCCATTTTCGTCAAAATGAACTTCAATTTTGCATTTTTTTTTCTAAGAAAGATGTTGAATTTATAAGATCCAAATTCTTTAAATTTCCAATTTTACCAAAGGCAAAGGAAGTTCACTATAAAGTTATTAACAAAGTGTACCCCTCAGCAGAATTTTAAGACTCCGTTTTAATTTGGACCACTACAACGGTGTTTTTTTGTAATGAAGACATCGAAACGACTGACCATTTATTTTTTTTATTGTAAATATGTTACTGGGTTCTGGGAAGATTTGTATGACTGGTTATATCCTAAATTGGCAAATTTGTCTAGTTTTACAAAAGAAAATGTTTTA
The DNA here is from genome assembly GCF_030265065.1 of Corythoichthys intestinalis. Taxonomy (NCBI): domain Eukaryota; kingdom Metazoa; phylum Chordata; class Actinopteri; order Syngnathiformes; family Syngnathidae; genus Corythoichthys; species Corythoichthys intestinalis. Next base: position 31,708,641 of record NC_080410.1, on the reverse strand, counting down.
TATGGTATCTCTGTGTCAGAGTCATCGCACGACCTGGTTATCAATATAAGTATAATTCTTGGGAAATTTTTCATACATAAGAATAAATATTTCAAATCTTTTCCTACTTTTAATATTTTTCACAAAGAATTATGTCACTATTTTCTTCTTTGAAATATATGAAGAGGAAAAATGCTTTAAAACTGTGTGAAATTACTGAGGAGCTGGACTTGGCTAGTATACCCTAGTCTTTTTCTTTTACTATTATTTATTTTGTGTACACACACACACACACTCACATACACATACATATAGCGGAAAACACAGACAAGACTGAAAAAGCAGTTTCTGCTCTTGCACTCCTCTTTAAAAGAAAACTGTTGTATTTTAAGCTAAAACAACTGTTGTGTTTGATAGAACAATATGTATATATGCTGCCATAGCAGATTCATGGCACATTAAGCCCCTAAACTATTTTTAATTTGTCCGTTTTACCCTGAAAACCCCCGTTTACAGACGTCGCGCAACCGCTTTTGTTTCAACCCAGCCACAAAACAAAGGTAATTAATTATATTTATTATTCAAAATGTCTGTCATTTTTAGCTTAGACTCATTCATTGATGTCTCATATTTCATTTAAAAAAAGAAAACGACTTTAAAAAATTATTCACTCACATATTTTAAACTTTTAAACAAATTATGTCACAATGAAAAAAATAGCATCTGTAAAAAAGTCATGGATATCTATCTCATAACTATCGCTTAATTGTATTTTTTTTTGTTACTGTCGCATTTTCTCCGATATGTTAGATGATAAATAATTGATCCAAACAAAAAAAAATTTGAAAAAAACGTTTAAAAGGGTAAATATATGAAAAAGAAAATCTCGACCACTCCTTGATGTCTGCGATTTCTGCATCGCGACCCTTGTTATATCACCATGTTTCACCCATAAAATCCTCAAAAAATCCAGCTGTGGCCATTCACAGCTGTGTCTTGACACTCAGTGATACATGCTACATGGAGTTTTTGGATCGAAACAAAGTAGGTACGCGATGATATCTCGCCAAAGTCACGGCGTCTGTAATTCTGTTCTCACGTGCTCTCACCTCCAGATAGGGTTTTGCTGTTTAAATTATTATTATTTTTTTAAATGCCCTCCTGCTCAAAATTTTTCTTCCCCCAGAAAATTGAGATTTTAAGTTTTCCAATGATGTATTACACATGCATATCGGACAATTTTGAAAGTTGCCTAAATTGTGGATCCCAGAGCGGAACTTCAAGTCACCTGAGTGTTATCCGCATTATATATAGTTCTTCTTTCCTCCATTTTTTTAAATGTGATTGTAATTTTTGATATTATGTGCATGATTATGCTCTAAGCTTGCCTGTTACTTCTAATGTTGTTTAACATTGTACCATGCCACTTATGTTGTAATGTTTGTTGTTGTTTGTCAATAAAGAAAAAAAAAAGTCTCGTTTCCTGGTCATGTGATACGGACGAGTCCAATCTTCCAATAGGTACAGGGGTTCTGCTACATTGCGTAACGAATTAAACTACCAAAACAGATAAAAATACGTGCACTCTTATTATTAATTTCAAATGGTTACTGATATTTTTTTTTATTGAAATAGATACGAAATGAATAGCCTTTGAGTAATGATATATCGATACCAAATCATCGATACGCCCATCCTTAGACTGAGTAATACGCTATACCTATACACGAGGCGTGAAGACGCGAAGAATCATCTATTACCTCCACGATTCGCCTTGCATTTTCCAAATGTAAGTAGCGAAATATAAACCTGACATTCAACTAACGCTACATTTAACTATTTTCCCGTTAAACTTCACTCCGACTTGTTGAACGCGGGAAAACAAGCTAGCTAGCTTGTGTCACGTTCGATTTACATTTGAAAACATTCATTTAAAAAAATAAAATAAAAAATTTGCCAACGACTGCAAGTAACTCACTTCTTAACTGGTCGAACGTGTGCTTTTGCGTTTATGGTCACTTTTAATTTAACGCACTGCAGTGTGAATGTGACCAGAGTTTGCTTACGTTAATCCTTGCTCTCATTAGTCTGGAGCCAACTTGATGACACCACAGGATTTTAGAGCTATTGTTGTCACACGCTTTCCACTAAATAGTTTAGGTAGGAGGCAGTGGAGTTGACTTGAAAAGCAGACCAAAAATCCTGTTTTTCCAACTATGGAAAACTCTCCGGAGGACTACAGGATCCAGTCGTTTGACCTGGAAACACAAATATTGCTCAAAACTGCCTTGAAAGGTGAGATGAACACACGAATGGCACTCAATAAAACATTGCAGTCGACTCCCAATGCGATTGTCTTACAGATCCGGGGTCAGTGAACCTGGAGAAGGTGTCCAACATCATCGTGGATCAGTCACTGAAGGACCAAGTGTTCAGCAAAGAGGCGGGACGCATCTGCTACACGATTGTGCAGGTGCTCACAGCGCTAGGGGATGCCGTACATGTGGAAATGTTGTTCAGTTGTGATTTCTGCGTTACAGGCAGAAGCCAAGCAAAACAACGGCAGCGTGTTCAGGAGGAACTTGCTGAACAGACTCCAGCAGGAGTTCAAGGACCGTGAGGAGACCCGAGCTCGTTCCCTGCAGGAGTGGGTGTGCTTTGTCACCTTCATCTGCAACATCTACGACTACCTCAAAGTATGCACACAGATGCATCACACGCATTCAGACTGAATCAAACGTTCGCCAGGTCAGGGGTCCCCAACCTTTTTTGCACCACGGACTGGTGTTATTTGGGTCTTTTTTTTCCCCCACAGACCGGTGTTCTGACAAATTTTGCAATCCATCAAAAATTGCAACGATGCGGTTCTGCGCATGTGCGTAACGTAAGACATAGCCGCAAAATGCACAAATGCAGCGATTCCAAAGTAAACACTACAAACTTTCTTGAAAGAAAGGAATATTAACTTACGTTTGATCATGGAAGGACTTGTAGAAAAGTTCTCCACAGATGTTAGCGGCACACAACAACTGCACACCGCTCTCAACATTAACGACTTCGCCTTGTTGTTAAGCATTAATTAAGAAGCCCGCTTCACAAAGATACAATGATGCAAATTGTAGCAAGGTTTTCAATGCTCTCGTAGCGATGTCAGGATATTCCGGAAATACTTTAATCCAGAACCTCGGTAGAGTTGTCTCAAATGTACGTTTCATAAGGTCGCCGTCATTTGCGATCTCTACAAGTTGATCCTCCTGTTGAACAGACATGCTCGAATCACTCGGTTTATTCACAAACGGGTCACGAATCCACTCCTTCGCAGTTCTTGGGTCTTCTTGGTTGTAGGCTTGTCAGGTGCCCTGTTCGCCATAAAAATATCTCCAAAGATGTCTGTTTTCCAGTCATCTTCGCTTGTGTTGAGGCTAATTATTTCCGGGAACAAATGTGCTGTAGTAATAACTTATTAATTGAGGACAAGCGCATATAGATATATTGTATACACAAACAAGATGTACTGCTAGCAGTCCAATCAATGCATTTCTATGACAACATTCTAATCTGTATTATTATAGTATTATTTCTAGAGTAGACAGGGATATTGGTGTGTTAAGCAGGGGCACAGGGTTAATTCGGCCAGAATGCGGTCGTTATTAAATTATTATTTCTGTGCGGCCCGGTAGCAAATGCGCCACGGACCGGTACCGGTCCGGCAGATGGGGAACTTTGCGCCAGGTGGACACTAACAGCTTTAGTCAGATGGTTGCACAGGTGTGCCTGTGTTAACCAGTAACATTCATGAAGAAATAGGTTAATGTTATGTAAACACTAGTCATTTCCTCACCCCATAAAGTTTTTTTTGCCTTATTCTTTTTCCAAATTTGGCCAATTAACTCTCATAATGGTGAACACAGGTGAACAACATGCCCATGGTGGCGCTGGTCCAGCCCGTGTACGACTGTCTGACGAGGTTGGCGCAACCCGATGCGCTGCTGAACGAAGAGGAGGTGAGCAATTCACGGAAGCGCAACTTTATTTATTTACTGTCAGTCATTGACAGTAAAAGATGGAACCTCTCAGCTCAAATGGTTTGAATGAAAGTTGTCAGATATTATCGAGTGGCCGACGATATTGGCCAATAAAAGCATTTTTAAAATGATACCGGATAATTTTGAATTTAGGTTTTCATTATTGGTTTTGGGCCAATATGCATGTTATTTTCAAGGTGAATGTAGAAGCTTTCTGCCTTTGTATGAGGGTTGATAACAACTTAGGGACCGTTTAAATGGTGACACTTTGAGAATTTATATGGTTCCGTCTCCATTCGAACGATGTCCCAATTCCGCGTGGCCAATAATGCACTTCCTTGACACAAACAACCTCCTCAGCCCAGAAGACAACATACCCGCCCACGCCAAGCAATGCCATTTTTTATTTGCTCCAAAAGGCACAAAAATTAAAGTCGACATTCCGCCATGTTTTCAGTTTTAAATGTTTAGTCCGTGCACGCCCAAAGTGATGTGTGCGAGTGCAGACCTCATCAGCGCTTGAGCTTTCCAATAATACGGTTGCAGAGCAAACCCGTAAACGAATCCGTTCCGTTTTGACTTCCGCATTCATTGTTAACATATGCATCTTGGTGATGCAGTGTTAAATGCCCCTCAATGCTGTAGTTATGTGAATTTGATCATGTCGACAATTTAAGATGCTTGTGAATTGTTATGTGAGCAGACTATTTGCATTCATGGTGCAAAAAAATGAACAGTAAATTATTGAAAAATGATGAATTATAGACTGATTAAATAGAACGACTGTTACCAGAAAGAAATAGTCTCTAAGAAAACTAGAAAACAAAACTACAAAAATCTGCGAAAGCCCAGCAAAATGCATTTTGGGAATTGTCATGGCATGTCCTAGTGGCTCTTTGGGGTAACTACTACAAACCCGATTTGTGAATGCGTCTTTTTATTGAATTATTGTCTTTTTGGCTCATTTCAATTTATATGGGGCATTTATTTTCTATCACCTCAGTTGAAGTTCTTATTTTTCACAGAATGTTTATTTTATTTGGGAAAATATTGGAGGTTGTTACATGTATTATTAAAGCATCCAGTGGGGAATCACAATACAATTAACAATCAATGTTTGGAGTTGGACAATATGTGGACATCAGTTAAAAAGTCATTAACGCACAACTCTAGTTTGGACAGATAAGTAGGTACAAGCTCTGAAATTCACAGTAGAAGAATGAGAATAGCCAAACATGACTCGGGCACGCAGACATCTTTGTCAGTGGCACTGAAAACATTGAACCATTTTTTTGGGGTCAGATTTTTTGTTTTACCTTGTGTCTTCCTCAAACCAGGTGGACTGCCTGGTGCTGCAGCTCCACCGTATTGGGGAGCAGCTGGAGAAGTCCAGCAACCAGCGCATGGACGAGCTCTTCTATCTGCTGCGTGATGGTTTCCTCCTCCAAGAGGGCCTCAGTTCCATGGCCCGTTTGCTGCTGCTAGAGATCCTGGAATTCCGGGCGGGCGGTTGGGTGCTCAGTGGCACGGCGCACCGATATTACTACAGTGAAATAGCAGACTGAGATTGCCAGAGGACAAGAGTGAAGATGATACACCAGCAATTTTCACCGCGGACAAGAAAAATTTTGAATAGGAATTTATTCTTTTATTTATCGTAGTTTTATATATTTGAAGGTGTTCCTTTTCGTGAAGGTTGAGTTGGGATTTTACCATTTGGATACAAGATGGTTAAAGACACAGAAATATAGGAGTTTTGATGAAGATTTTATTTATTTTTCAAAATTTGCTTGCAGCTCTGCATGTGTGGTTTCTTTAGCAGAAATGAGAATACGTATACTGTTATTTTTGTATTTGTTCGAATAAATCTTGGATTTTAAAAAAAAACATTTTGACATGGGTACAATTCTTTCATTAGCTGCCATGGCTGGCGATAGACGTCCAATTCATTTGAACTGACCACTGCTAGCTTTTAGAGTTCAAATGGATTGGATGTATATTGCCAGCAATGTAAAATGTAACTTTAAAATATTTGAGTTAATGATCGTCAGTGGGGATGTCCCAATCTGATACTCAGTATTGGTATCAGCACTCGATACCGCTGTTTTTGGAGTAGCAGTATCGGATTTGGTGACAAGATTGGATCAGATCCAGTAGTCATGTGTTCTCAGTACTATAGTGGTTTTTAGCTGCTGTAAATCAAACCACTAGATATACAGTGGGGCAAATAAGTATTTAATCAATCAGTAATTGTGCAAGTTCTCCCACTTGAAAATATTAGAGAGGCCTGTAATTGTCAACATGGGTAAACCTCAACCACGAGAGACAGAATGTGGGAAAAAAACAGAAAATCACATTGATTTTTAAAGAATTGATTTGCAAATCATGGTGGAAAATAAGTATTTGGTCTATAACAAAAGTTCATCTCAATACTTTGTTATGTACCCTTTGTTGGCAATAACAGGTCAAATGTTTTCTGTAACTTCACAAGCTTTTCACACACTGTTGCTGGTATTTTGGCCCATTCCTCCATGCAGATCTCTAGAGCAGTGATGTTTTGGGGCTGTCGTTGGGCAGCACGGACTTTCAACTCCCTCCTCACCCCGTGGCGTCAAAATAATAACAAGAACGGGGAGCAAAAATCCCAGAACCACACGGGGGACCTCGTGAATGACCTACAGAGAGCTGGGACCACAGTAACAAAGGCTACTATCAGTAACACAATGCGTCGCCAGGGACTCAAATCCTGCACTGCCAGACATGTCCCCCTGCTGAAGAAAGTACACGTCCAGGCCAGTCTGCGGTTCGCTAGAGAGCATTTGGAAGACCCAGAAGAGGACTGGGAGAATGTGTTATGGTCAGAAGAAACCAAAATAGAACTTTTTGGTAGAAACACAGGTTCTTTGGTTGGAGGAAAAAGAATACTGAATTGCACCATACTCAATGTGAAGCATGGGGGTGGAAACATCATGCTTTGGGGCTGTTTTTCTGCAAAGGGACCAGGACGACTGATCTGTGTAAAGGAAAGAATGAATCGGGCCATGTATCGAGAGATTTTGAGTGAAAATCTCCTTCCATCAGCAAGGGCATTGAAGATGAGACGTGGCTAGGTCTTTCAGCATGACAATGATCCCAAACACACAGCCAGGGCAACAAAGGAGTGGCTTCGTAAGAAGCATTTCAAGGTCCTGGAGTGGCCTAGCCAGTCTCCAGGTCTCAACCCCATAGAAAATCTGTGGAGGGAGTTGAAAGTCCGTGTTGCCCAACAACAGCCCCAAAACATCATTGCTCTAGAGGAGATCTGCATGGAGGAATGGGCCAAAATACCAGCAACAGTGTGTGTGAAAAGCGTGTGAAGAGTTACAGAAAACGTTTGGCCTCTGTTATTCCCAACAAAGTACATAACAAAGTATTGAGATGAACTTTTGGTATTGACCAAATACTTATTTTCCACCATGATTTGCAAATAAATTCTTTAAAAATCAAACAATGTGATTTTCTGGGTTTTTTCCCCCCCACATTCTGTCTCTTATGGTTGAGTTTTACCCATGTTGACAATTACAGGCCTCGCTAATATTTTCAAGTGGGAGAACTTGCACAATTAGTGGTTGATTAAATACTTATTTGCCCCACTGTATATGGTCCGTGTACCTTTCGACCATTCGTTTTTTTCCTTCTAATTTTGGAAAACTGAAAACGAGCCCAATTCTGTTTTTTGCTTTTATGTGGTTAACAAAAAACAGGAACTGAATTGTCTCCAGTTTCCCCGATTAAACAGTGAAAATTCAATAACGGTAAACGGGCATTGATCAGTCTTTCCAATATTAGTTTATTGAACTGAAGTGGAAAAACAATACGCTTATTATTTGATTTCCACCAAGTTTGCTTTTGCAATCAGCCATGACCCGGAAGACAATGTTGTTCTTTTTCTTATAAATATTATGCAGCTGCAGCAGTGTCTTGTCTATTTGTAAGACAAAACTTTTTAACCAGCAAATGGGAAACGATTCATTTCTCATTTTTTGTTAACACATATAAACAAAATATGGATTTGGGCTTGTTTTCCTAAACTAGAAGGAAAAACGAATGGCCGAAAGGTACACGGACCATATATGTCCATTGAGTGCAACTACTACTTTTTAGAAACTAATAGTAACAGAGCATTGTGTACTATTGTTGAGGAGAAACCACCAGAGCTCGGTTTAATACAAAAAATATATATATTTTTTTGCATTATTTTTACTTGTCCAAAAATAGAAGTGTCGGATCGGTGTCCGTAAAACATCTGGGGGAAAAATCCGATCGGAAGTTTAAAAAAATTAGCCTAAGCCCATCCCTAATTTTGAGTTCCTAACACAGAGTTTGGTGATGTCCATAATTTACAAAAGGAGTAACCAGTGGAGGACCGGGAGAGTTAGAATTAAATATTATGAAATATGTAATTATTTTAGTATTTATTTCAATTAATATTTATTAAGATTTAAGGGGGGAAAAAAGTCTTAACACATCAGTGGCTCTCTTCACAAACACCAGTCAGGAAGCACAAAATTTACAATAAATTGGTATATTAATTTATTTGTATTTTTATAATTTTGAAAGATTGACTGTTTCATTCAATGTGGCAGTGTGTAAATTAGTGTTTGTGTGCGCTTTTTTGGGCGGGGAATATTGGTTCAAGATCTCTTAAAGCCACGAAACAGTTTTTAAAAAGTAGAGTGGTAACCGGTTATGAATTAAACGACACCTAACCCTGCTGAAGGAATAACTTTTGAATTAAAGCGGAAATAAAATTGAAATAAATATTTGAAATATTAAATTAATATGTTGAAATTTTAAAAAATGAAATACTAAAAATCTAAGATTTTTTTTAATGTTCTGGAAATACATACATAACAACTAGGGGTGTGGCATCATATCGAAAAGGTGATGTATCGCAGTACTTTGGAGTCAAAAAGATTGTCGATATGCTCCCACCAAGAACTCCAAAAAAATCGTTTTAAAAAGGTGTCAAAGGACCCAACAGGTTACTACCAAAATCTTTTAATGGAATAGTGTTTACAGTAGCTCACTGGCTGCCATTGATGGCGTGAGACATCAGATTCATTTTGACTGGATTGGACGTCTAGTGTTGTCAATGGCACTGAAACTAGAGCATTCACAGCCAGTTGTTTGTGGGCACTTACAGGTCTCTTTCTATTCATTTCTGTTTGTAGGCACTTACAGGTCACTTTCTATTCATTTTAAGGCATTTACAGGCAACACTTCCTATTCATTTGGAGGCATTCTTGAGTCAATTCCTTTTTAGTAACCCAAAATCAACAGACAGTGACCCGTAAATTCCCCAAAATGAACAGAAAGTTACAGAAAAGCTACAGGAAATTACCTGAAATGCACCAAAATTACCCGGTAACTCACTGCCTGGCATTATCTGCCACTGATGGCTATAGATGTCCAATCAGTTTGAAAAGGGAGGGGTGGCAGTGAATGAACACTCCCATTTCAAATGGACGTCTACTAATGATAAATTCACTCCAATTCACAGCAGAAGGATGAAAGGAGTTTTTCTATTTGTTAGTTGTTCTGTAGAATATCCTAAATGATATTCTGACCCGTGTGTAAATAATTGTTGTATCGCCGTATCGTGAGATCGTTATCGTGAGCCTTGTATCGCAAATCGTATCATGAGGTACCCAGAGGATACTACCACAATTAACAACACATTCAATGACTCATTTATTCATTAAATTTCGGTACCACTGGTCTTCCACGGGCGCCTTCTTAAAGTCCAAAAGAAGCATTTTGAGCTTCGCGTACCTCTACCACCATCGGAAATGTGCGTAAGCTCTGTTGGATTCAGCCATTTTGTGCAACTCGATCTTTTTCTTGAAGACACTTCCTTCCTTAACAGAGGCTGCCATCAGCTCCTGAGAGAGCTTCTCGTACATGTGTGTGCGCCTGTGCTTGTTGTCCCTGCACTCGGTGATCATCCATTTCATGGCGAGGAAGCGCCGCCTGTTGTCACTAAGCGGCACGGGTACCTGAACGACCAGTAGGGGGTTGATTTTTCAAGTCGAATGTTTGTAGACCAATATTTTCAACACTGACCTGGTAATGCTTTCCTCCTTTCTGGATGCTGATGAGACCAACGACAGGTTTGCAGTTTTCTAAAGCCCGGTGGAAAATAGAGTAGGGGTTGCAATCAATTTCCTCTTTTTTCCCTTGTGGAGCTTTGTGGTACTTCTCCACTTGTTTCCTTTTAATATGCTCCAATGTCTAGGAAAAGACCAGAGAAAAAAGTTGAATTTACATGAAAATAAGCATTTGTCTTGATTCTAATAGCGTTCCATGCGTATCAAATGGCATTAACTCAGTAACTGGTAGCAATGAGTATGGGTCATTTTTTTAATAGGGTGCCATTTGGACATAGCAGAGTGGACACTAACAGAGGGGACATTTTGTGTTTTAAGTTAGCTCTCAGCCTGGCTTTGCTAGCATTATAGCAAATATGACTTTGGATACTTGGTGATAAATCTAGAGTTTTACAAATTAACCTTTTGAAATGATTCATTTTCTTCATCTATGGCTTTTGACAGAGTGGACATGTTATGATCAACCACACTGATCGTACTTCATAAAAGTGCAAAATCAGATTGCGAATTTTATAAAAAAAAAAATTTTTTTTAATTGCACTGCTATGACGTTATCGCAGAAGAGTGATGTCATTTATAAATGGGGTATGTTCTTAAAGGGACACTAACACAACAGAGTGGAACAGAAAACTTTTTAAAAAATAAAATCATATATTTTAAAGACAACACATGATTAAAGATATTTTACACTGGGCAATGAAATGTTTTGGATTATTTTTCTCCTAGTTATTTATAGACTGAATTTGAATGAAACACACAGCAGACATAGCAAAATTCCGTAACAACCTTTTACCAGAAGTAAATCAAATTTACAATAATAGAATGTAGGAGTCTGTACCCGTGAATTTATAATAGAAGGCGATTGATAATACACACACAAAAAAAAACTGAATGAGTATTTGTCCTAATTTTGTGATATTACATCTTAATTTATACCAGGGACACATGGAAACATGTTATTACTGCTTGTTTTCTGCCGGTAATCTTTCAAAAAAAGAACATGCCGAGTAACCACTGCTGCTATTAAACTTGTAGAAACGACTCTAAACATTACGACATATAAAGGATGTTTTCTTCATACATTTCCCGAAGCCAAAAACTCTGGAGGAAAATATGTGAAGAATGGATCAACTTGTGCGGACGTCAAAAGATCAGTTAAACGCCAGCAAGGTGAAGCCATTCACCTTCATATGCAATAAACATTTTGTTGGGTGCCATGGTCCTACAGAGGAGGAAGAGGTAAGCCATTTTGATGTTTTTACTATTTTTTAGCGTTTCTCACGGCGTTTTGCCGTGCTGATTCTGTCTGACAATGAATGACCTGAAAAAAAATTAAATTGGGGTCTGACTGCCACTGTTGTTACCTGTTCTTTTGTGAAAAAATAACTTTAGTAACGGGGAAGTGTGAATAAATTATAGAATTAAGATTTGTTACTAATGGGGAAAAAAGTATTCGTTGGCTGTCAATGAGTAGCATTTGCGATCGCTACACAAAAATAGCAACATAAATTACCCCCAAGAATGGTCAGAGACGTAAGACAACCAGAGCATATAATATATAAGAAAGACAGGGCACATAGTGATAAAGGATAGATTGTTAAAACAGGAGAATGTCATTGTCAGTGGCGTAAGGCAATGCACACAAGAAAAAGCTGTCGATAAAAAAGCTACCTCTGGATCAGGTTGGCTCTTTTTCCCCCAGTCTTTTTCAGCCCTCGACACTTAAGCCATCTCTTTAACTGAACATTTGTATGTTCCTCCACATCTTTTTCCACATCTTTACCAGTGAATTTGGCACCAGGGACATCATTTTCGGACAGAATTGGTATGTTTAGCTTAGTAAACATCTCGTTTGTACACTATTTCCATGCATTTAGCATGGGGGACACGTTTGACCCGCCTGGTACAATTGCGAATGTCGTGAATATTAATGAGATAAAGTGACGTGTTGCGTGTGGTATGCCAGTGAGAGAGGCCAGCAGTGATCATTTGATTTAATGGGCCATTTAATAAACAGTGTGTTTGTACCTCCGTCATGATCTCTCTCGCCAAAACCTTATCTCCATGCTTCATCATCATGTTGATGAATTTACTAGAAAAGCAAAACCAAAAATAAGTACAAACAGTTCCTGACTGTTCTTCAGGAAAGTTTCTGTAATTTTCTATTTTCTCATAACTTGATTTGGTCAAACAATTCCCCCCAACACACACACACACACCTGTACAGTCTTTACGTTACACAAGTTCAAAGTGTTGCAGGTTAGAAACGAACACTATTATGATGAGGTACCTGATGACAGGATCATAGAAAACTGAGCTGGTGGCGCTGTTTTCGGCCGCCTTGATGGGTCTGAGAGCCTTGAGCGCCCGTTCTTCCTTCTCCTCCTCGCTGAGTTCCGTCTCTAGTTTGTCATGGACTTCCTTCTTCACCTCTGGTTCCAGGTAGTATGGATTATATCGGCTCCATCGCACCGCAAACACCCTGCAAATCCAAATAGTCATCCGTTCCTAATACTCTAGTCAACTACGTGTCCAATTTTAGTTCGCAGAAAGAGAATTTCCCACGTATTATTTTTTAGTTTTTATTAACACAATTATATAAACGTATTTAAAAATACATAATCGTTTTTTTTCGATAACAAATTAATAATTTGTGAAGTGCTGTTTGGTGGACTACCAATTTTTCGTAATTTTCTGTCAACTTCGGTCTTTAAAAATGAAAAAAATGTATTGACAGCAAAATTAATCATAAAATTAATGTCACAGTAATTATTTATCTCGTTCTAGCTTCAAAAATTGCCATTACCTGGGCGTCCAAGGTTTTAAAAGTCCAGAAATGGAAGTCGCCATGTTGAAAATGTCAGTCCATCAGGCCCCCAAGACTTTAGTAGCCCGTGTTTTTGCCGTATGTAAATAAAACATTTGGGGAAAAAAATAGTCAAAGTTTTCCCCCGAGATAAATAACTTCATTCAAACATATTTTATTGCATTATTACATACTATTTATTGTTTTAAATTTTTACGCTACAATACCGAAAACGAAACTAATTGAATTGTCGTTCACGCGCTCATAGCATCCCGCGATGCTTCGATTGCTATGGCGTACCAGGAAGGGGAGTCGCTTGAATCCTGGCTCAGTGAGTGATTATTCAAATTTTATCAATTAAAAGACATCTTCAATAATAGAAATTACATAACGCGCGTTATGCAGTGATGAATTATGCCCTTCGATGGTTGTCAGCGCTGCTTTTCGGCACTTTCAGCGTCGATTAAGGGTCGTAGACTTGCCAAACTGGTGTGTGCATTTCATTCATCTGGGTGGCGATCATGGATTATTATAACATTTAGTTTATTTAATATGGTTTAAGCAAAATGAACCTTCAAGGTATATCTGGACTGAGCAATTGTAATCGTGTTTATCAGATAAAGCCACCCATTCAACAAACAGACAAGAGGACTGGGAATACATCATTGGGTTTTGTGATCAAGTCAACAAGGAACTAGAAGGGTACATGTACAACTTATTGTCATCATTATTTTTCTTTCGGACATTTATCAAAAATATAATTTGGTTGTTCCTCCTGCAGCCCCCAGATTGCAATACCACTGCTGGTCCATAAAATCCAGTCCCCGCAAGAATGGGAAGCTCTTCAGGCGCTGACTGTATGGAGGCTTAAAACAAAATCTTTTAATGCAGCACAAGCTAACGTGATTTAATTGAACTCATTGATTCTGTGTGCAGGTATTAGAGGCATGCATGAAGAACTGCGGGAGGCGGTTTCATAATGAAGTTGGCAAATACAGATTTTTAAATGAGCTGATTAAAGTTGTGTCTCCGAAGGTGAGTTCTGTGAGATGAATCACATAGTTTTGATGACATTTTCTGCAAAGGAAATGGCTGGATGCGTGTTGCAATTTGTCGAGTTCTAGTACATGGGGGACAGCGCTCCAGAGAAGGTGAAGACAAAGATCGTAGAAATGCTGTACAGTTGGACAGTCGCTTTCCCCAATGAGGCCAAAATAAATGAAGCCTACCAGACATTGAGAAGACAAGGTTGGTGCTGGCAGTTTTAGGACTTTCCCTTTCTTTCTCACAATTTGTTTTTCCACAGGGCTGGTGACGCAAGATCCAGAGCTACCACTGGACAAGACATTGATTCCCTCTCCCCCCACGCGGCCCAAACACCCAGTGTTCGACAACGAGGACATGGGAAAGGTTTTGGTCATTTTATTTAACGATTAGTGATTGAGAACTGATTCAGCACTTCCACATAAAATGATTTTTGTGTTTGTCTGCAGCTTCTCGCTGAGCTTCTCCGCAGCAAAAACCCTGAAGACCTCCAGGAAGCTAACAGGTTGATCAAAAATATGGTGAAAGAGGTGAGGCGCGTCACTGAATGTAATACCTCTTTCCCACTGGCCAAAAAACCCGTGTCAACCCACTAACAATCGGCTTTTGGTGGCAGTGGGAAAGGTGCAGCGACCCGCCTCGACCCGTGTCAATCAACCCGCCAAGCGACCCGCGTTAAAATCACTTCGGCTCTAATCGTCATGCAGTGTGAAAGCAAAACCCCGGGTCAACAGTCAACACCCTAATCTACGTGGTGACGTAGGCTCTTACGTGATGCGTCATTACAACATGCCAGTTGCCTCCCATTTAACACGCCCCACAACCGTAGTTACATCGATGCTAACAACAAAGCTAGTAGAAGAAGAATTCACGTCGCCTATGTTGCCTCTGCACAAGCAGACTGTTGATCCTTTGCCGCATTTCGACCATTTTGAGGGCAGTAAAAAGCATGAAAACAGAGAACACAAACGGAAAGGAGGCTTCCATAATGCTCTGCATTGTTTACTTCCTTGAACTGAATGAATTCGGTCGAACTTGTCGACGTTGGTGCCGTCACGTAACCTTATGCACGGCTGAGGAGGGGTGGGGGGTTAGACGGGCGGGAAAAAAAAAAAGGCACGGCTTTTTTTTTTTGTCAGTGGGAAAGGTGCCAAATTCCAATTGCTTGTGGGTTGCATCGGCTTAGAAAAAACGCGCGTTGACCCACTAGTTTCAGTGGGAAAGGGGCATAAGTGTTTTTTGAACAACTGAGTTGTGGTATTTTAATCACTTAACACCATTATGAGGTCAAATTAGCCAGCACTGTTATTGGAGGATACGGAGTCAGAAAACACGCTATGTGACTCTTTTCAACAAACAATTTTATTCAGATTTTCATTGTAAAACTAAAAAATAAAATTAAAAGCTCTTATAGAAGGAACCAGATGTCTGTTTGAATAGTGGTGTGGACTAAACCGCTGTCCACATATGTGATGATAATCAGAGGCGTAGCAAGGGTCCCCGGGGGCCCCAGGCAACAAGTAAGGGGGACAGTTGGACTTGGAGCAATAGCATATTTAATAAAAGTCAAATAACGCCTCGCTCTCAAAGAGCGCTTTTTAGGACACTCAAAGTGCCCCTCCACCCCCCCCAATTGCATTATTCATTCACTTCACACTATCCTTAATTATTTACACACATGTGCCTTAATAACCAAAATGTACTTCAGATTATTATTATTGTGCTTAGTACACATACCTTTACACATACCGTATTCTACTGACTAGCTGGTAAGTTATATTGCCGTTACTTAATAAGGATAACATTCTGGCACAGAAGTGAATCATGTAACATCTTATCAGTTTGGCTGATCAGTGTGTATGGTGATTCTAAACACTGATTTAATGTTCTAGGTAACATCTTTATGTATGAAGAAACGCTAGCATGCTGCAATGCTGTTAGCAAACGCTAACAAGCTAGTTACAACAAGTCAAGGCAGTTAATTGGTTTAGGACATAAAAATACTACTACTACTACTAGTCTGCAGTGCTTTGACTACATTAGGACAAAAAACTACAGTAACATAGTACACTCACCGCTGTCTTGCTTCCTTTTCTCCTCTTCTGCTTTTTTTTCTTTCTTTTTTCATTTCCAGACGGATAACTTCTCTTCATTTAGCCAATTAAAAAAAAAGTCTCGATCGCCGCCCACTCTCACTCTGAGTCACGTGACACACATACATATTTGCACAGTAAAACGAACACGAAGGTGGGGGGGTTCAAGTGCGCGCTGCGTGCGGTCATATTGGCCATAGAAGTGGCGGAAACTAAGCACTTTACACTCATATGGATGTACAACATCATTTTAAGATGCTAAACTAACACCTTCCCTCATAAAAGAAATGTGCAATGCGAATATAATGTAAACAACACTCTCCTCGACGCAGCGAGAATGAGTGGGATCAACCAGCCGACGTAACAGGAAAAACACGAAACGGTCGCGCTGATAACGGCTCTAACTTATCGTAAGAACTTTATGGCATGAAGAGGAAATACTTATTCGTTCATGGACGAACAGATTAATCCTCTACAGGTGGGGTGGTCGTCCTCTGCTCGAAATGCACACCTTACGCTTACGCCTATTCTCGTTCTCAGAATATGCAGCGCTTGTGACGTAGGACAATAACAGGAGTGGTCGCTATGGGTCGCTATTTCCGTAGTGGCATACCACATACCCAAGGAACCTTGCTAAAAGGAGTATTAAAATTGCTAATAAAATCGTTTAGGATTAT
Organism: Corythoichthys intestinalis; assembly: GCF_030265065.1. Classification (NCBI taxonomy): domain Eukaryota; kingdom Metazoa; phylum Chordata; class Actinopteri; order Syngnathiformes; family Syngnathidae; genus Corythoichthys; species Corythoichthys intestinalis. Next base: position 31,691,868 of record NC_080410.1, on the reverse strand, counting down.
TTTAGATGCATATATGTCATATTTTTCTTTTAGACTATTCAGCGAGGAATACAATAGACCCATTAATAGACTTTCTTGGAAAAATCACCATTTCTTTAAGTAGTCACATGAATAATGAGGTGGCCTGTGAAAACCAACATATAATATTACAGCAAGAACTTTTCATAAAGTTCTTGGTGAACCACTCTTTGCACATATATGTAGTGTTAAAACCGGTTAGACTTACTTAAACATGTATGCTAATTGGGACTGAAAGCAGAATTGATAGATAATATGCCAAATGATTCCATGGTATTGAATCACTCCCAATACTTGTAGCTACTACAGTGCGGTGAAGCTGAGTGTGCTAAATCTTTGTGTGTGCCAAATCTGTTGACCCTCTGGGGGCCCCTGCTCGCTGGGGGCCCTAGGCAATTGCCTGCCAATGCCTGATGGGACGCTACGCCTCTGATGATAATGGACATGGAGTATTGGGAGGCGGTATAATGACTTCAGTTTAGTGCTGCAACGATTGATCGAATAACTTGAGTATTTCGATTAGAAAAAAGATTCTAATTAAATTTTGCTGCTTCTAGTATTCGTTTAATTAAAGTGGCGTTGTAATGGTTTGATTTGAAAGTGTTTTCATTTAGTTTTATTGATTGTGGAGGATATATGTCCCTCTAGTGGCAACAGTGAATATGACATAAATCATTTCACAAGGCTGAATTCAGCTGCTCCCTGTTAAGACCAACATAAGCTAAGTTTTTGTTTGAGCTAATGTTGTTTTAATGCATTCGTAATTTAGTTTATGGGTATATTTTTATCTTTTTTTTTTTGTAGGAAAATGTGTTTGAACCATTTGTTAAGAGCACTGTAAAAACAAAAAAATTTAGCATTTTATAGCATTTAAGCTAGCAGACGTTTGCTATTTAAATTATCCAATTGTTCTTTTGTTGTACTTAGATCCTCATTTATTTATTTATTTATTTATACCCTGAGGCTGAGCTCAGGTATTTAAATTTTTTATGTTCCTTATCCGATTACTCGAACTACCTAGTTCATTGATTAATCGACTAGAGGCGTGCGAAATTTCTAATTCTTAGATTATTCGCGATTCGGCCGTGGAAGATTTGAGAACGATTCACAAACATCCAAATTCCGATTATTGAATTATACAACGTAAAGCAGAACTAAAACACAGTCAGCGCGGTCTTCGGGATGCAATCAGGAACAGACCGAGAGTAAATATCATGTTTAACTCATGCCGCTAAATAAAAAAAAAACAAACAATAATATCTGACTGCGGCCAACAGCTGCTTCAAACAACGCCTAGTTGCTAGTTGCTACAAACATACAGCCACATACTGCTACGGTAGATATTACATATACAGTGGGGAGAACAAGTATTTGATACACAGTCAATGGGAAAACCCATTGGCAGTGTATCAAATACTTGTTCTCCCCACTGTATGTAGAACTAGATGCAAAATGAATGACAACGGCGGCGTTAGAACACGTAAAGAGAACTAGATGCAGAATCACTTGCCGTTTAGTAGTTGCCGCGTTAGTAAACAGCCGCCATCTTAAAGCAGTAGACTTCTCTAGAAGGCTCTGTTGTAGCGAACCTAATTAACTTTTTATCTAAAATACTCCTAAATCGGCAAAATCTTGATTTGAATCTTTCAATGATGAAACAGTTTAAAACTTTGACATGTCAAAAGTAGACAGAAGGGAAATTATGGAATAACGGGAGCAATTTTAACAACTTTTAACGGTTGATTCACATCATTAAATTGAATGTAGTTTAAAGCTGCTGATACAGAATGGGGACTTGAGTATTTTATTTGATGTGTTTAACTGTTAACTTGATAGTGAAATGGTGGGGCAGCGGACGGACATCAATAATCGATTTATAATCGAATCGGAGCCTCTGAATCGTAATCAAATCATTTGGTGCGCAAAGATTCCCACCTCTATAATCGACTACTAAAATAATCGAGAACTGCTGCCCTACTTCAGTTAATTATACAATCTGCTCCATTTTTATGTTTTTCCTGTGTGCCGCAATACAAAAAGGCTACCTCAACGACACAACTTTTGGATTTTGACTTTCTTCCCGCAGGACGAGGTGCGAGTGCAAAAAGTGTCCAAGCGCAACAACACGCTGGAGGAAGTGAACATCAACGTCAAGCTCTTGTCTGAGATGCTCTCCCACTACGATAAAGACTCCTCTTCAGAATCCGACAAGGAGATTATGAAGGAACTGTACGAGCGCTGTGATAAACTAAGGCGGGCTGCTTTCAAAATGGCCACTGAGGCTGAGGAAAACGACACCAGTTTAGGTTTGTAGATTTTTTTTCTTCCAATTGGCAGGGAAAATTAGTTAATAATAAAACAATGTGTGCTACACACCATTTTGGCTCAATTTGTTTCACATGATGAGCCAACAATGAATTCTTGACAATAGTTTATTGGATTATTCCGCTCAGGCGACATCCTGCAGGCTAGCGACGACCTCTCCAGAGTCATCAACTCGTACAAGTCCATAGTGGAGGGTTTGCCGATCAACGGAGACAGCGATGAGTCTCGTGGACGTGCCCGCAGCGGTTAGATTAATCATTTATTCACTGCCGTTGACTGCCATTATAATAAATAGTTCCATAATATTCTTCGTCCAGTATTTCCCAGGGCATAGTTTTTGTTCTCAGTGCACATTTTCAGCGAAAATGTTAAGCCCAGAGTAATAGAACAGTCAATAACATGATTTATGTGCCGATGAGTAGAATCACTGCCAAAATAATCGAGTCCAAAAGTAGACTGTCAAATAGTTTGTGGCAACAGACATTACACTCATCCTGTTTTGTCCATCAGATTTGCCCGAAGCGACAGACACGTTGATCGATCTTGCGGCCGTGGACCCAAACCCTCCCCAGCCAGCCGCCCCCATCCCGCTGTCTGGCGACCTGTCTGACATCTTGGTAGGGCCGTGCTTCCCCGCCTTGCTCCCGCCTCTCAACAGACCACTGGCCGGTCAGTCGCCGGCCGACAAGGCTTCAGACGCGCTTTCGCTTCTTGACAACGAGCTGCTGTCTTTAGGTACTCATCGAACTTCTTATGTGTGGAATACGAAAAAGTGCATTAAAGAATTTTGTTTTCGGCACAGGACTAAATGATGACTCCACATTCCTCAGCGACCAATCCAAACCAAAGCTGAATGAAGCATCCAATCAGTGGAGTTCTTTGCAGGTACTAGAGCTTTAATTGTAATGTATAGGTTATTCTATTGAACAAGCAACAGTCATGGACTTTATAGATGGATAGGGTTGGGCATCGATGGGAACCGGTTCTATCACTCCGATGCTCCCGGAATCGTTTGAATTTTTAAATTTCGATTCAATGTTTCGATGCCCTGACCACCGAGTGGAAAAAATTGCTGAAGTAGAAAGACATATTTATATGAAAGTTAAAATTAGCCCTGTGAGAAGTTCATATAATTAAAAAAAAAAAATCAAGAAGACTTTAATATAAACCATTCAAATTTTTTTTTTTTTTACCCTGCCTCTTATAAGAATCGAAATTGAGAATCATTCGGAATCGGAATCGTTCAATTTCAAACGATGCCCAACCCTATAGATGGATATGGAATACAAAATAATAAATATATTTTTTAAATTAACCCGTTCACTGCCATTGACAGCGATAGATATCAAATCCATTTGAATTGGTATACCTGGCATTGAATGATCGTTTCAGTTAATGTATAATGCAAAATAAAGTATTTTTCACTGTGCTCCTATAGTTCAAAAGCTTTACATAATAGAGGAAAAACATTCATTTCCATACCCAAAAGTTAATGTCTGCCATTGACACTTATAGAGCCCTATCCATTTCGTTTTGAAAGGGGTTTTATGATTTTGTTTTTAACATGGTAAATACTGTAAACAACAAAAAACTACTCTTCTATATACGTAAAAAAAAATCAGCCTCGATATATATATATATATATATATATATATATATATATATATATATATATATATATATATATATATATATATAGTCAGGGGTGCACATAATTTTTTTGCCCAGGTTCTCAGAGGAGGACCTGGAGATGTGACTTGGTCCTCATTGAGCTTGAGAGCCGACCCGCCTGATGCGATAAATTTATGACAAGCTTTACTTAGAGCCAATTAACTTTAATTAATTATATTAACAATTATTGCTTGATTAACATCAACTGGCACAACAAAATTGCCATTACTTTGAAGTGAAATGTAAAGAAATAAGAAGCACCAATTCAAAATAAAGGGCATTATGCGGCTCCCACATTAACTCCAAGCCTTTTTAAAAGTGGGATATCCTCCTCATAAGACCTCATTGAACGTGCATGTTTAGCTTTGTAAAATGCGAGCAAAAACACGTTTGTCAGTGCATGTCGCTGTTCATTACCTTTATTCCGCCACTTGTCCATATGGCGAGTGGGGTCCTGTTTGACATCGATAGTTTGCTTAATTGCCACATGCTCTCTGTTTTTTTCGTGCTTTTCAAAGTTTGGATGGCTGAAATTCTTTGACCCTACATAAAATGCGCTGCTCTTATCGGCGACATTGGGATTTTTACGGCACATTTTGTACCGCATTTCCGTGCGAGCATCATTTGCTTCTAGCCATGGTACCTTCTGTAGCCACTTTTCAGCAAAAGTCCTTTTTTTCGGTAGCTCCGGTGACGTCTCTGTCGTCTGTCTGTCTTTTGACGGGGGTGGGGGAACACGGAAGTAATTTAGTGATGGCCAAATGAAGCCTCATGAAGCAATGAAGCTTTGCAGCCAATTGGTTTGCACATGTAGCAAAGCTTCATGGTGCTTCATTTACCCTATGGCGCCATCAAGTGGTCTAGAAGCCCAAGAGGTCAACATTGTTAAGAATTCAATGGCTATTTGCTTAAGACAAAGATATGAATGTGCTTGTGTTAATAATTTAGTATGTGAACAAAATACAACAAGTGCTCAGGGTAATTTGTTATTCATTTTTATTTAGAAATAATAGCTTTCCCACAGTGGCTGGCTTTAAACAGTTTCTTTTTTTTTGGAAAATATTTCACCAGCTTTAGAAAATATTCTTTCACAAGGCACAGATGAAGCTGGGGTGCAGAGAAATGTGAGTGCCAGTTTATATAAATTTGGGTAGGTATTCTTTTGTGCCTCCCAGTACACTAATGGATTGTTCATTCTGTTGATGTTTGGTTCAGATAGGTACACACACACACTCACATTTATATTAAAGTAGTTTTTCTCCCTTACCTTATTGAAAGCAATCAAATCAAAATGTTCCCATACAGGGGAGGATCGCTCTTTTGGCGCAGGTTCCATCGCAAGCAAAGGACAAGGCTCGAAAAAAGATTGCACTGGTTGCACTGTTGCGCACAGATGTAACAAGTACAGGAGCCCGAAATCCACAAAATGTGAGATAACAGGCGATCGCCATTGCGTTTTGCAACCAATTTATACCGTAGTCTGTCCTGTTTTTGCAATGTGCGCCAAACGTTGGATCACTTACGAAGCACTCACGAGATTCAGCCGGCCGCCGGCGAGGCTTCCCACGTCATCATTTCCGGGTTTTGCCGAAATGAAGCGCGCCTCGCTACAAGCTTCGTGGAAACCCCCCTCCCATTACTCGACACAAGCTTCGGAACCTCGGCTCATTTCGTCCCATCACTAAAGTAATTACTCAGTGTGGCCTGCCTCTTCAAAATTTTGAGAAGTTATTTTCTCGTGTCCGCCGCAAATACAGTGGTCAGCCATCGGTACGCAAAAGCGTATGGAAGCCGTTGAGGGCCAGCGCATTTGTCTACGTCCAGTACGCATGCGCGCATGCGGACCACTTATGTGCACCCCTGTATATAGTATTCAGTGTGTGTTGTGGTAGTAAAAGGAAAATCATTTTGAAATCACCCACTGACAGCGATAAATCGCCATCAACGGCAGCCAATGACTTATTAAATGGCATTAATGTGATTTGAGGAGTAAGAAAGTTGTTTCCTTAGCTTCATTGTTGTAAATTGTAATGTCAAAGTTACTGTGTAGTCATTGTCAATGTAACATCCAGCAGCCAATGAGGTAATTAAAAAAATACAATAAGGAAAGAAAGGTAATAAATGCTTCCATGTTGTATCTTCAGGCCCCTGGATTGAGTACAGATTTGTTGGGAAGTGCCGCAAGTCCAGGTACACTTTTGCCCTCAGCGGAAGTGCCCGTGACCTCACTCCAAAATCTACAAGACTTAGCTATGATGAGTTTCTCGGATCATAAGAGGTGCCGTACTCAAAACGAATGCTCTAATGTATTTACGAATGTCAATACAATGAGACATTTCTTAATTTTGAATGTACACACTCATATGCACCCTGCAAAGCAAAATGTGTAATATACTTGAGAAATGATGGTATGTTACAATGAAATTTTAGTCCAGTGACGGTGGGAAGCAGTTTTGCGGCGATGTCGAGCTCCACTTCTGCAGCCTCCGTTTTGCCCGGCTCTCCTGCCTTGACGCAAGCCAAGACACAAAACCTGGCCTCGGTCCCGGGTAGTCCGCTGTTCCGCTCCCTTTCCCCAGCCCACCCTAGCCTCCAGGCCCCACAGATGTCCCTAAGCAACGTCCACGTTCCCCTGGAGGCCATCAGACCCAGTAAGACGAGAAATTGTCCACCCTCATTTGCAGTGTTGTTAATAACGGCGTTAGAATATAACGGCGTAATTTTCTTCAGTAGTGATTAATTAATTAATTTTCTCATCTTGGCAACGCCGTTACCGTTACTGAGGCGGGAAAGGCGTGCGTTACTGTGTTGGTTAACTGATGCGAGAAAGTCTGAGAAAGACGGACTCAAGGAGATGTGAGAGCAGAGCAGGAGTGGGGAGGAGGAAAGGGAGGGTGACGCCGTTGCAAACGCGATGCTACTATGCTAGGTGGCTCCAATAATACCTTACTGTAGCCGATAGCCTACAAACTACGCCCACATGATGCTTCGGTAGGTATCACATATATACAGAACTAGATGCAAATGACAGACACTGCTGCATTAGCAACATGTTTAATAAAGAACTAGATGCGTTAGTAAACAGCCGCCATCTTAAAGCAGTGCACTTCTCAAGAATGCTCTGTTGTAGAGAACCTTCCTAGCGAACCTAAGGAACTTTTTATCTAAAATGCTCCAAAATCTTGACTTAAATCTATCTTTAAATGATGAAATAGTTTTAAAACTTACACATGTCAAAAGTAGACAGCAGGGAACTAATGCAATAACGGGAGTAATTTTAATAACTTTAACGGTTGATTCACAACATTAAATGACTTTTAAACATAGCAAAGGTTACTATCTAGTTATCGCAATACCCGCAATAACCTTGTGTCTAGTCAAGTTTAGGGTAAAAAATTGGGCTAGGGCCTATTATCCCAAAAACCCTCTAAACTTCACATTGTGTGACCTTTTTTTTTTTTTTTTTTTGGAGGGAAAAATTTTTTTTTTTTTTTTTAAATTATCAAAAAATTATCACGTTACTTTGCCAAGTAACTAATTACTCTTACATTCAGGTAACTGAGTTACTAACGCAATTACTTTTTGGAAGAAGTAATTTGTAACTGTAATTAAAATTTTAAAGTAAGATTAACAACTCTGCTCATTTGTAAGTATTGATGTTTACTGGCTTCTAATTGGCTAACACGTCCTTCCCGTTGCAGGTAAAGTGCTACCGGTCACTGCCTATGACAAGGACGGCGTTCGGGTTTTGCTCAACTTTGCTTCCGAATCTCCACCCGGCAGACCCGACGTATTGGTCATGGTTGTGTCCATGCTGAATACGGCGCCACTCCCTGTTCACGGGGTAGTACTGCAAGCTGCTGTACCAAAGGTGACAAAATTAACTCTCAGTGCCATTGGAAATGATCGGCGCTCTATCACATGGCTCTTGTCATTTTGATGTAAATTTAAATGAGCTGGCCACTCGTAGATATCAAATCCATTTGAACTGGGAGGGCCGGCAGCGAGTATACATTGGTGTATCTGCTGCCAACCCTCACAGTTCAAATGGATTGAACATCTATTGCCGTCAATGGCAATCCATCACATGAATTCATGCGTAGTAAAATGTGCCGTTAAATATTTTACTATTTTCATTTTTGCTTATTTCAACAATTATACTACTTTTTGTTTCAACATTTTTCAATTTGTGTATTTCAACATTGCTAATTTATATTTTTGAATTTATATTCAACATTTGTCTTTACCCATTTATATTTTTTACTTCAATTTATTCTAACATTGTTTTTCTTCTCATTTTAATTCATTTCAACATTTTTTTTAAATGTGAAAAAAAAAAATCCCTAAAAATATTTAATATATGTCTGTTTTATTAAGTTACCAGCACTTTTTTCAACACTTCCATTTGTTTTCACCTCAACATTTTATTTCAGTTTTTATTTCAACATTTAACTTCAACACATTGTGCCGACGGCATAAAAGTAGTACTTTGGTGTCATTGATTTCTTGCTTCTCCCATTCCAGTCAATGAAAGTCAAGCTGCAGCCTCCCTCTGGTACTGAACTGGCCGCGTTTAACCCCATCCTGCCCCCGGCTTCCATCACACAAATCATGCTGCTGGCCAATCCGGCAAAGGCGAGTCACATGACTAGCGCACACCAATGTTTCTTTCTGCCCATTTTAAGGAAGCGTTTGCCCTCATTTTCAGGAAAAAGTGCGGCTGCGCTACAAGCTGGCGTTCACGCTTGGGGATGTTCTGCGTAACGAGGTGGGGGAAGTGGACCAGTTCCCCCTGCCAGAGGCCTGGGGACGTCTATAGCACCATTGACGGCCATAGACGTTGAACCCATTTAAATTGAGAGAGGCTGGCAGTGGCAATAGACGATCCGACTGATTTACAGCATTAAAAATAAGAGTACATTTTCAGATTTATTCCTTAGTATTTTATTTATTGAGTTAACACGATGTCATGTCTAGCAAAAACTTTTATTTTAGAAGGATTCTCATTTAAGCTGCGACTTCACTGTAGTTGTTTTGAACATTTGGTTTTGAGTATTTCTTCAACCATTTTCTGTTTTTGCATTGTACAGTGAACCCCTGTTTGTTTACTGTGAAGGAACTATGTTGGAGTGGATGAGCTTCATGTAAACAACAGATTTGCTTGCAGGCAAGTATAAAATCAATCACGCGCCGATTTTTGCTATCAGCAGGGGTTCACTGTACTTGTTTTACCGTCAAGTAACACTGAAAGTTGACGGTGAAATAAAAGGACCCGAGTTCAAATAATGTTACACGGCAGGATTGCGTCTTGTTGACTCTTCCGATGAAGCCACATTTGCTTACAAATGTACAAAAATGTGTGTTGCGTGTACATAAATCTACTGAGTGGCTGTTTGTGAATACGTGACATGTTAAGAGTTTTACATTTGTACATTCAGGTTTGTTTGCTGCATGTAATAAACATGTATGAATAGAATTGGACATGTCATTGAAAAGCACCAGTTTCATTATCAAACATGGGATTTTAGTTGCAAATGTATAAAGAGTACAAAAGAGCAATGTTGTGTATGCTGCATGTTCACACTCGTACAGTGCCTTCGTTGTTGATGGCCAGAGCTAGGTTGCGGGCTAAGGCTAGTCTCAACGGCTCCACTTTGGTCAACTCCAGGTCTTCCTGTTTGAACAGGAAATACAATGACTGAGGCACCCATTAAAGATTGAACTTTTTTCAAATTGAAGCAAGATGCATACCTGCATGGGGACATCCGTCATGGAAGTGTCGGCGATGTTGTTGTCTGGGGATGAGGTAAGTTCCTCCAAACAGCAGATGAGTTCATAGGTTTGCTCTGATGTGAAGATGGCCTGAAAAATAACGATATCAATGGAATTTGTTGCCTTTGGAAAATTTTTCTGAAAGTGGTAAGCCATGCGTTTGGGACCTGTTACGTCTGCTGGGACTTTGCAATCCTACTCATACCCTGACATTTTGAGCTTACCTCTTTTTGCTCTAGAAGTGGCAAAGCGTCGGTCAGCAAAGTCATCCAGAAACTTCTGGGAGCGATCTTAGCGGTCATCAGGGAGAGAAGAAGCGTCGCCGCCTCTGTGAATCGTTTCTCGCCATATAACTTGTGAAACTCACGGTACTTCCCTAAAACAAACCCAAAAAAGGAGAAAACAGCTAATATACAGTATAGGTGCACTCGAGTGACATGTAAAAATCATACCTAAAAAAAGGAAAATAATAAGCAAATGATTTTTTTTACCTCAGTAGTTTTCTTGTATAGACCAATTCTCATGAAATGACAAACTAAGAAAGAATATTTTTTTAAAGGAGTCATTTTTTACGAAAAGGACACTTCTTGGAAAACTCAATTTACATATTCTCGGAATAAAGTTGTTTTCTCGTTATACTGGGATTGTAAACAGCAATCCTACTCATACTAGTACGACTGAAGTCTTAAAAAATGTTTTTTTGCATCAATATTACACCTTTACGCCGATAATTCCCAAAAAATCATTTATTTTCATCATCTTATCTGAACTTTTTTTTTTTTTTTTTAAACACATTTCTATTAAAATTGTATCCTCAGAAAATGTCCAATGCAACATTATTCATTTTTAAACATGTGATAAAACATTTAGAAAATTTCAATTAAAAAAATAAAATTGTAAATTTACAAAGAAAACTTTTAAAATTAAGGGGAAAAAACACTTCGACAAATAGTTCCTGCAAAATTATTAAAACTTAATTTTCAAAAGACAGCAATCCAAGGGAATATTTCATTGTCGTAATTTGTCATTTTCCCTCAAAATCCAGTTTAGATTATGATCCCCCCCATACTTCTTTATTAAAATTACTATGAAAAACAGGAATTACTTAATTTCATAAACACGCCACCGCTTTTATTACATATTTTTTTTAAACTTCAGGTTCCAACTCATGAACATAAAATGGAGCCTCCGTGTCTCATGTTCCTTTTTGTCATAGCATCCACATTCTTTGTGTATTTTTGCTTCCTACCAAGGAAAGTCAGCCTGTCACTGAGCAGCATCGCCGGACCTAAATTGTCCAAGAGATCCAGATCCGTAAAGGACCCTCTGATGCTGTAATCCTGTAAAAACCTGAAAAAGAAAAAAAACAAAAAACAGGTCGAACGTGGACTGCTGTAGTACTACTGACTACATCATTAACAAACCTTTCGGAAATTACGGTGGCAAATGAAGCGTCTTTGGCTCTGATGCTCCAGGAGAGAGCGGAACCCAATCTGTTGTTCCTTAGCGCACGCATGGCCATGATTTTACAAATACTTCGCACTGGGGAAGAACAGAAAAAAAACAGATTATATCCACATATGCAAAAAAAAAAAAAAAAAAAAAAAAAAAAAAACCTTCATATTAGTTATGCTAACTAAAGATTTTAAATCAATTTTTTTTTAATTTCTCTAAGTAACTTGCTATTTTTTTCTAACTCATTTTTCAAATATTGTTAACTTGAATCATTGCGTTGAATTAAGTGCCATGATCAAGTTTGTGGGCCATAAAGTAAGCCTAAGTTTTTGTTTTCCAATAAAACTTGAACATTGAAGTAAAATTGATTGACTTGAAATTGATTTTAGTGTTCAGATACATAATATAAATGCTGATAAGAACAAAAAGTACAACCTTGTTCTGCCATTTGCCTTTGCTCACAGATCCGTAGCACCTTGAGGGCTTTGCGCTCTGTATCTAAGGGTATGCGCTCCATCTGGAGCTCGAGGTAGACGCGACCAAACTCTGGACAGTGGTCAAAGTAGTCCACGGCCAGCTGCCACAAACTGGACACAAAAATACATTCTAATTGCCACTGACGGCAACAGACGGATGGCACTTCTGTTGCCATCAATGGCATCAAGTCAATACCTGTGATGAGTGAAAAGGCCAGAAGCGTATTCCAACAGTAGAAACTCTCTCAAGTTGGAGCCGAAGCTTAAAAAGACAAGTAGAAAGATTTGATATGTTGCACAAAGCGTCATCGGTAGTCCATTAGGTCCGCTTCTTACTGTAGATTGTGAGATTGGAGGAGCTGGCAATGATCGAGAAGATCCGTCAAATGGGCCACGAACCACCAGTTGTTGAGAGCGATGCTGCGGAAAGCACAAGGTAAGATCTAGCATGTTCTACCGGTTTCATCAAGTGATCTTAAAGACCATTTTAATACCCTTTTATAGATAATAAAATGCCAAATCAGTCGCAATGGACTAAGTCACATCTTTGTGAACTTTATTTCATAAAAACTATGACCAAGTTTTGTGATTTGAAGGGTATATCAAGGGAAATCTATGGGTGATTTGTGTCTTTATTATTCAATCCAAAAAAAAAAAAAAAAAACTTCAATCCAAAAAAACATTTGAATGCAAAAATAAATTTGAAACTCAAAAAAATGCATTTGAAACATTTTTTTTTTTTTTTTTAAAGTAATGTTGTTTTGCGTTTGGGCCACATTTTGGCTATGATATTTGTGTCTTTTTTATTCAATCAAAAATTAAGGTTCAAACAAAAAAATATATTATGTTCAAAAGAAAAATCGCTTCCATCAAAAAAAGAAAAAATTCAATCATAGAAACGTTTTTGAATGCAAAAAAATATTCGAGACTCAAAAATTTGCATTTGAACACTTAATTTTTCGTTGAAAATGTTTTCTTTAAAGCGATCCTTTTTGTGTTCGGGTCATATTATGGTTAAGACATTTGTGTCTAAATCACTCAATCTAAAAAAAAGTAACTTCAATCCAAAAAAACATTCGAATGCAAAAATAAATTTGAAACTCAAAAAAATGCATTTGAAAAATTTTTCTTTTGATTTTTTTATTTTATTTTTTTTTTTAGTAATGTTGTTTTGCGTTTGGGCCACATTTTGGCTATGATATTTGTGTCTTTTTTATTCAATCAAAAATTAAGTTGCTTCAAACAAAAAAATATATTATGTTCAAAGGAAAAATCGCTTCCATCAAAAAAAGAAAAAAATTCAATCATAGAAACGTTTTTGAATGCAAAAAAATATTCGAGACTCAAAAATTTGCATTTGAACACTTAATTTTTCGTTGAAAATGTTTTCTTTAAAGCGATCCTTTTTGTGTTTGGGTCATATTATGGTTAAGACATTTGTGTCTAAATCACTCAATCCCAAAAAAAAGTAACTTCAATCCAAAAAAACATTCGAATGCAAAAATACATTTGAAACTCAAAAAAATGCATTTGAAAAATTTTTCTTTTGATTTTTTTCTTTTTTTTTTTTTTTTAGTGATGTTGTTTTGCGTTTGGGCCACATTTTGGCTATGATATTTGTGTCTTTTTTATTCAATCAAAAATTAAGTTGCTTCAAACAAAAAAATATATTATGTTCAAAGGAAAAATCGCTTCCATCAAAAAAAGAAAAAATTCAATCATAGAAACGTTTTTGAATGCAAAAAAATATTCGAGACTCAAAAATTTGCATTTGAACACTTAATTTTTCGTTGAAAATGTTTTCTTTAAAGCGATCCTTTTTGTGTTTGGGTCATATTATGGTTAGACATTTGTGTCTAAATCACTCAATCCCAAAAACAGTTTGTCCCTCCAAAAATATTTTCAATCAAATAAAACATTCATTTGCAAAAATATAATGCCCCCGCTCCTGTATATACAGTGTATCACAAAAGTGAGCACACACACCTCGCATTTCTGCAGATATTTAAGTATATATTTTCATGGGACAACACTGACAAAATGACACTTTGACACAATGAAAAGTAGTCTGTGTGCATCTTATATAATAGAGTTAATTTATTTTCCCCTCAAAATAACTCAAAATATAGCCATTAATATCTTAACCCGTTGCAACAAAAGTGAGTACACCCCTATGAAAAAATGCACATCCCTCAATGTCCAAATTGATTTTCCCTCCAAAATGTCATGTGACTCGTTACAGGAGTGGTGTCAGCATTGCTGCAGAAATTGAAGAGGTCGGTGGTCAGCCTGTTAGTGCTCAGATCATACGCCGCACTCTACATCAAATTGGTATGCATGGCTGTCACCCCAGGGGGAAACCTCTTCTGAAGACGGTACACAAGAAAGCCCGCAAACAGTTAGCGAAGACATGTCAACAAAGCACATGGATTACTGGAACCATGTCTGATGAGACGGGAGGGCTTTCTTGTGTACAGTCTTCAGAAGAGGATTCCCCCTGAGGTGACAGCCATGCACACCAATTTGATGTAGAGTGCGGCGTATGGTCTGAGCACTAACAGGCTGACCCCCCACCTCTTCAATCTTTGCAGAAAAGCTGACAGCACTCCTGTAACGAGTCACATAACATTTTGGAGGGAAAATGACAAGCAGTACTCAATTTGGACATTTAGGGATGTGCATTTTTTCATAGGGGTGTACTCACTTTTGTTGTCAGGGGTTAAGATATTAATGGCTATATTTTGAGTTATTTTGAGGGGAAAATAAATTAACTATTATATAAGCTGCAAACACACTACTTTTCAATGTGTCAAAGTTTCATTTTGTCAGTGTTGTCTCATGAAAAGATATACTTAAATATCTGCAAAAATGCAAGGGGTGTACTCACTTTTGTGATACACTGTATGTATATATTGAAATTATTGATTTGAAACTTTTTTTTATTGAAGTGTCACTTTTTTATAAGTGAAAAAAAGTTTTGAACTACTTTTTTTTTTGATTGAAGAGGAAAAATTTTGAAGGCACTTTTTTTTTTGAAATTTTGACACAAATGTTGACTTTGCGCTATTAGTCGGTTGGTTTGCAAAAAATTACATGTACAGGTTCCTTTTTTTCAACTATTAATTTCAAAGGCATTTGAAAAATAATTATAAAACACTTGGTTTTGTCTTTCTATGAAGAGAAAATAATATTATTCATAATAAACAATTTGAAAATGAGAAACATACTTATTATTAAGACGCTCAAAAAGAGGGTTTGGACATTTTTTATGTCAAAAACGTCTATGAGCGATTCATTGACCAACAAAATAGTTGCCAATGAATTTGATCATCGATTACTCGATTAATCATATCAGCCCCAGTTACAAGTATGAGACTTTTTACTTTTCTTACACAGCAGTAGCTGTGATTGACATCTATCAGTTTATTCAGTGAATGATTATGTTTCAATGCCATTGACGACGACAGGAGTCCAATCTATTTATACTGCGAGGGGCTAATGATCGCTGCCAGCGTTCCCAGCTCAAATAAATTGGACGCCTACCGCCGTCAACGGCGGCCAATGAGTGAAATAGCACACCAAAATGACAAACTCACAGCACCGAACAACTTGAATCTGCTTACATACCTGCAGTCCTTGATGACCTGATGGATGTCAAACTCAAAGGCGGCAAGCAAGATGTTGTCCAGGGCTTCTGGCACACTCCTGGGGTCCAGAAACATGGTCATACATGACTGTGGAAGCACATTAGACCGCAAATATTAAGAACCAGCACGACGCGTCAAAGGTACTGTTGTCGTTGCTGTACCTGGGCATAGAAATGCAACTCTGTGGATCTGACGGTAGGGTGGCAATAGAGTAGTCTCGTGACCAGAAAGTGATACCAGGTGCCCAGAAGTTCTTTGT
Source organism: Corythoichthys intestinalis (assembly GCF_030265065.1). NCBI lineage: Eukaryota > Metazoa > Chordata > Actinopteri > Syngnathiformes > Syngnathidae > Corythoichthys > Corythoichthys intestinalis. The sequence goes on along the minus strand of NC_080410.1, from coordinate 31,676,245 downwards.
GTTCCAACAATGTGTCTTCATCTCCCACTAGAATCTAAAATGAGAGCAGATTCTTCTTTCACATGGGAAAAAAAAAAGTTTGATTCTACTTTTTTTTATAACCGCTACTAATAAGTAGGGCTTGTTTTGATATTTTTGCGATGATCATCAGCTCATAAATTAATTGCATGTTATTTACTGTTATGTCGGTGTGGGCTGAACATTTTAGCTGGTAGTTGGCAGCCAATGAGTTAAAAGCCTTTTATGTTTGTAATTGTCTATAAAAGAATATAGTCAATTAGTGGTAAATGAATCATGACAGCCACACATGAGCGCTACTTGCACATAATACGACAACATGCAAATACAAGAGAATGCACAGTCAATACAATTCTGAGGGTGATCTAACCTTGCATAGGAGTTCCAGGCGTGGGTTGCTGGCAAAAGAGTTGTCCTGGAGGCAGCGGTCCACTTCCTCATGCCAGTTTCTCCACTTCACGTCAAAGTCTGTCGGCGTCTGTGTACCGCCTGGCTATAAGTAGAGTACATACACAAGATTTGTCCACCATAAGGCATATTTTTTTCGTCCCTTTGAAATATTCGTCCTCAATCATGAAGTGGCTAATTTAGGGATTTTGATAGGCTAACATCTCGCTTCCATTTTTTAAATGCGTTTTGCTTAGGGGCTTAGTGCATCATGGTGACGTTGCCACTTGAGTTTTGCGTTGTCTCTAAGTTAATTTAGTGAATAAAGAGATTCTGAATGAATCAAATCTTTGTGTGGAACATTTTTCTTATATTTCAAATTACACTGTGTACACCCATGGCTATAAGTAGAGTATATACACAAGATTTGTCCACCATAAGGTATATTTTTTCCTCCTTTTGAAATATTCGTCCTAAATCATGAAGTGGCTAATTTAGGGATTTTGATAGGCTAACATCTCGGTTCCATTTTTTAAATGCGTTTTGCTTAGGGGCTTAGTGCTTAATGGTGACGTTGCCACTTGAATTTTGTGTTCTGTCTCTACGTTAATTTAGTGAATAAAGAGATTCTGAATGAATCAAATCTCTGTGTGGAACATTTTTCTTATATTTCATATTGCACTGTGTACACCCATGGCTTATAGACAGTTGCAGCTAATATGGTTATTTCTTTTCTTACAAATACAATGCTATTAAATCTGGGTGGTGCAAATTCTTATCAGGTGCACTCTATTGTGCAGAATTTACAGTAATATTGGGGTAGATTTTAATGGCGCTTAAGTGGATTTTTATTTTCATGTCGCTAGAAAAGCTATCCCAGAATTACAATCTGTCTTCACTTTTAACAATATAGGTAGTCCCCGGGTTATGAAAGTTCCGTTCCTACGCTGGCGACGTTACCCGAATTTCAGCGTATGTCGGAATGAATCCTTTAAGTACCACTAAATATCAAAATAACTATCCAAAAACATGTATTATACATCATTGTCCTGTCCTCGCCAAGACGTTGGAGCTAAGTCCTAGCTAGACAGCCAGCTAAGCTGTAATCTTTCTCCTCTCTCAGCTGCGTGGCTTTTTCATGGGAGCAAATGCGCTCTTCCTTGTGTGTATATGCGCTCTGCTTCGTGTGTGAAAATATGTTCTTTATGTGTACATGCACTCTTACTCACGTGTGAAAGTACTACCTGGTCTGCGCCAAAATAAAAGCATGCATCACAAAACAAAAGTCAACATTATAATAAAATACACATTTCGCTAAAGGGCAGAACAGTCATATTGATAAAATCAAGTTAAAAAATGAGACAACGTGATGTACAATAGTGTAAGGTATTGTTTACGCAACAACAACAACAAAAAAAGTCGGGTACGTCGTAACCCGGAGACTACCGGTATAAGACACCCAAACAAGATATTACATTATAAAAAGGCATCTTGCTAAGCAGGTGGTCCATCAACTTGAACATGTTCCTGGCAGCAGGCTGGCGGGCAGCCTGCTTCATGAGCAACTGTCTGACCTCTTCCAAGTGTCCCTGCAGCACATAGCCCACCACCTGCGCAGCAAAAAACCCACATTTCAGTATTTTAATTAACAGTCAGATCGTGCACATTACCTACCACATCCCAGTAGTCACTGTGCTCGGCGGGACTCTCGCTTTGCAGCACATGGGTCGCCTTCTCATCCACATCGCCCTTATGCAACCTCACCCAGTCCAGCAAGTGGAGCAACAGGGAGCCGCCTGTCGACAAGCACAAATGAGAAAAGAGTCAAAGGTTTGTTGGAAATGGTAAAAATAAAAATAAAGAAATAAAAAAAACACACAGCGACACTGACCAGCATCAATGAAAAGTACTTCGCAAAGATTCCAGATCAGTTCAATAGCCAACAGGATTGACACCTGATAAAATAGAATAAAAATGAAAGCTGAATAAAATAATTTATGGTTACTCATTGAAGAACACATTTTAACTCATTGACAGCAATAGATATTGTAATCCATTTTTGTTTGGCATTTGAGCTAGAAAAATGCACTGGAAGCATAGTCTTCATAATGCTATATAGACGGGTCACATCCTTCATACACTGCGCCTCACCTTCAAGTAGGAGGCCTGCCCACATCAAAAGGAGTTATTCTTTAACACACGCACGCATCAATCTAATGCCGGATTTAGGTTGAAAAAGTACGAAAGCTGTACCACATACAAACAGGAAGGTTTGTCTTAGGAGTGATTTGTTCGAGGAGTCAAGGTAATTACTATATTTTTCGTATCATGCATGCATTTTGAAACGTTGGGGAAAAAATCTGTGGGAGAAATTAGCCGCTGCGGCATTGGCGTCATAGTTCGCAATATCTACATAAAATGAGTGCTAACTGCACGTTTTTTTTGCTTTTAACCAAGAATAGAGACTGTTTTACATCCATATGTATAAAGAATTCAGGGATTTAAGCATTTATTCACAAGAATTTCAACGTTAGCATTTATTTTACGTAAATATGTCGAATGTGCTGCGGCCGCCTAATGAAAACAGAGTTTTTTTTACTGCTCGGTTCTTTGCCCTTTTAACAACGAATCGAGACTGTTTTATGTCCATATATACTGTATATAAAGAATTCAGGGATTTAAACATTTCTACACAAGAATTTCAACGTAAAAAGCTCTTTGTAGTGACAAGGCGGCGCCACAATGACTTAAAGACTACCAGCACAGTCGACATATTCACATAAAATAAATGCTAACCTCCCGTTTTTTTTTTTGTTTTTTTTTGCTTTTAACCAAGAATTGAGACTGTTTTACATCCATACCTATAAAGAATTCAAGGATTTAAGCATTTATTCACAATAATTTTCAACGTAAAAAACTCTTTGCGTTTCCACTCGGTCAGCTTTGACGGAGATAGGCCCCCTATTAATCGGCCCCGCACCCTGTGTCCCATCAATATTAGGGGTGTAACGGTACACAAAAATCTCGGTTCAGTACGTAACTCTGTTTTGAGGTCACGGTTCGGTTAATTTTCGGTACAGTAAGAAAACAAAATGCAAAAATATAAATTTTGTGCTAGTTGTTTATTACACACTTTTGTGCTTTCAACAATAGGAACAGTAGCCTATACAAAGCTAGAATTCTGCTCAAAAAGTAGCGGGTATTTAAAGAATAATCCAACAACAATTTGCCTTTCAGACCCCAAGTATTGGTCAGCTTTCTTTCTGAAAGCAAGAAGAAAAAAGAAGTCCTGTGCTAAAGAGAAAAGCAATCCCAATGACAAAGATTTTAACATTTTACAAATGAAATGCCTCATTTTTTTTTTCTTATGAACGGTTTTCAAAAGCTTTATTGGTGGATTTTCTCAAGTTAAAGCGCCACAGAAATTAATAAATGTAATTGTGTAAGCAGGACCTGTATATTATTCTTATTATTTAAATACAGGTGTTTTAGCTCATTTCAATTTATTTTATTTAAATGGGCTATTATTTATTTTATTATGTGTTTATATTTTACAAATGTGATGTAGTATTCATTTATATTGTATATTTTATGTTGTATAACTTTAGTTCCTATGTGAATATTAGTTCCTACTTGTTTTGTTGTGGTAGGAGGGTTTTGTATTGAACATGGGGCCGTGTTGGTTATTATTATAGCAGAGAAGACAACTGTAAATCAACAAAGACAAGTCAACTGTGCCCCAATCTACCACTCAAGAGATCTGATGGACTCAAAAAGTGGGTTATGATTGCATATTAGTTTGAAAATCGACCGGATCCACCGTATTTTTACACGAGTGACTTCCGGTCTGCCCGGAACACCGGTCTGCTAGCTAGTAGTATTGACGCAGGAGGGCTGTGTCTCGCGTCAAATAATAATCTCTGCCATTGTTTTCACGTGCATCGAGTTGAGCCGCTTCTGGGACGCAACACGCGGCCGCACTGCGACTGGTGTGCATTCGCTGATTGACTTTAATGGCCGCGTTTCACTGCGTTCTCGCGGCGGCCATGTTGTTGCGCCGTTGACGTTTCTTATTACTGTACTACCGTGTTGGTCCTCATTATAGTTGGGAAGACGGAGTAAATATAATCTACACAAATAAACTGTAACCCAATGGACTCACAGCCTCGAAAAGTAAGGGTTACATTACGTCAGAAACTCGTTCGGTACGGCCCCGTTCCGAACCGAACGCTAAGTACCGAAACGGTTCAATACGAATACATGTACCATTACACCCTTAGTCAATATCATTATAAAGTCTGTTGGAAGAAAAAAACTGCCGACACAAGTCGGACTATGAATATTATGTAACTATGTAACTAATTACAATATCATTTTTTTTCCAGAGCAAAAGCAGATGTTAGAAAACATACAATTAGGATTAATCACAAAGACAACCATCGGCTTTCATCGAGGACTTCAGAAATTTGAGAACATTTAGGTTTTTGCTTTTCTTGTATTAAATAAATGACTGTAAATAACTAAAAAACAATCTTTAATTCAATGTATTGACTGGTATTTGAGTAAAAAAGCAATGTACACACCTGATTTCCGTATTGCGTGCGCAGTTCTGAGTCTTTGGTAATTACTAATCAAAAATAATAATAAAAAAAAAGAATCAAAATATTATTCCTGACTAAGTGCTGAAAATTACTGTAAATGAAAATACAAACCTGCAACTTGTTGAAGCTCTTCTATACAGGCACGAATTACAGATCTATAATTTTTACTAATGCTGACAAATCTGATGCGGAAATAAAGATGTTTAGCACATTGACTGAATGTTAACTTGATAAGTCACGAGTTGGCCTTACTGGGATTTCTTGTTCTTGTTGGGGACTTCCTCTGGGATTGTCTGCAAACCAACAAAGATGTGGTGCAACTCATTGAAGAGTTTGCGTAAGATGGGTGAATAGATATCCTCGTCTTTTCTGACCGAGTGCACGAAGGAGCTGCACAACCCTGAAGTGCCTACCAACGAAGAGCACAAGAAGCACGGTTTTATCATTTGTTTTAAATATTAGTAATTAATTGGTCCATTCATTATAACCAGATAACTTATTGGCTGCGATAGACGTTCAATCCATTTGAAATGGAAAAGCTGACATGGATTAGACCTCCGTGAAAAAGAATGGCATTTAAACAAGGGTGTGTAGATTTTACTATAGGCACTACTCTTCACACCTGATTGTTTGTAAAGGGTCTCATACACTAGGATATCTCCTGGACCCCAAGCAAAACCCAAATGCTTCCCATGACTGGACGTGGGGATATTCTGCAGGAGAAAAAGCATGACATAAACCCAACAGAAACAAACACGACATCTCTTATGTTCTCGGGAAATTAAATGTTGTGCTGTTTATAATTCAAAAGGTTTGGCGGGAGGTTCACGTTTGGCTTGTGGCAAGAATTCTGAGCGGCAAGCAGGAAGAAACTTAGCGACAGATGTCACTTACGGTAATTGTCGGGTCAACGTCGACCTCCTCCATTACGGAACAATATCACCAATACAATACAATCTGAAAAAAGCACACATAATATGCCCAATACAAATTTATTACCACGAAGTAATAGCGCGCGCCAGCCTGTCGGTGAAGGCCCCCCTTGGCACGGTCTGATGACGTCATACATAGCTGTCCGTTCCCATGCCTGATTTTCCATTCCCCATAATGCGCCGGTAATTTGCTGTTTTACCCATAAATTACCAAAAGAACACAACGAATTTTACACAAATGGACTTCAAACGTTCCGAAAATCACGTGTCATTGCATTTTACATGAAAGCAAAAGCTTTTTGAACACAAAAATGACGACCATACGTCACGGTTAAAACGCGGGCTGTAAACAAAGAGCGCAGTGGATATGACACCTGTTATATAACTCTCTCTCATACTTATGTTTATTCGTGCATTGATTTGTGACGTTTACCGCTATGTAAGCGCCAACAAAGGAAAAACAACACCGTGCGCGCTCACGTGGAGCTCAGGGTCTCTGTAACGCGCATCTCGTCTCGCCCAACGTGCACCCTCGTGACCGCCGGCAGCCAATCACGCCTCACATGTACGTGCGCGCACCGTCTCGGGGCCGCGCACGTAGGGTTTGGAAACTTTTAGCGGGAACGAGCACGTGCGCGCTCCCGTGTTCTTTGTGTGGCAGCAAAGAGAAAGCGCCAAAAGAGTGACCATGGCTGATGAGAAACCGAAGGTGAGTGCTAGCACACTACGCCGCCCTCAAATGCGCCTTCTTCCCCAAACGCGACCGGCGGAGGGGCTCGAGTGTAACGGAAATGACCACGTGCTTTGTTTAATCTAAAGTTTACAAGCTAGAACTGAAGTGGTCGGCCGACTCGGAGAGACCGGAAGGCTTGTGCACGCGCATTGAGGGGCGCGCGGCCGGCATTTTGTGCATGGCCGCAACCAACCAGCTGGTGTCGACCTCAGCGCATGGCTCCATTCATCCGAGATTTTTTTTATTCCGTTTACTTTGGGAAACCAGACAGATACACCCATCATTAAAAGTGCGAAGTAACCATAAACCAATTATAAATATATTCTGTTTAAATAAAAAGGAAATTTGGACCTGAGTAACAAAGTACAAATACTTGACTAGATTTCATAATGATCTGTACTTTTATATGGGTAACAAAATGGAAATACTTTTCTACTTCAGTTATATGCTGGAATATTGAAGTAGAATATGTAACTGTACTTCAGTTAATTTTTCAGAAATCTGTACTTGAGTGATAAAATATACTTTGTCTCTGTACTTTACTCATTGCTTGCCTTTGAGAGCAATAGCCGTCCAATCTACACCATCACCTCCCAGTTAAAATGGTTTGGACGTCTATCGCTGTCGATGGCAGCCAGTGAGGTAATAAGACTTAGAGCTTCCGTATTTAATCACCCAATAAACTAGTTATCAGATTAACTGATAATTATGTTGACAGTCGATACATTGTTTAAAGCAGTGGTTCGTAATCTTGCGAAACCCCACAAATATCACATTTGCATTCATTGAATCCTTCAGAATTTAATAATGAATCCCCCCCCCCCCAATTCAAAACGGATATAGCTACGCTTGCGAGCAAATTCCTGTTAAAATTTATTCCTATTTCTAATTTCCTCCTAATAAATTGAGTGTTTCGCAGTTTATTTTCACATTGGAAAATGACATTTCAAGTCTATGTTGTTGTTTTTTTTTTTTTTAATTTATTTATTTTACTTCTCCCCAGACCTGCTCAACTGCTTAGACACGGAAAATAGGAATCTGAGTGTCTTTATAGTCTGAACAGCTTTAATGTATTGCATGGGAGTTTGATATACATCCAGTGTGGTTGTTCATCATGTCTACATTCTCATATTATGGTCGCATCCTTGTATCACATACTAACTATAGACGTAAAATGTGACTCAAATGTTTTTTTTTTAATTATTTGTACAGTGCACACTGCCTGTAGGTCTGTTATACTTCCTCACACCGAGTGTACGTCAACCTTCCACTGAGCAAACCAGTTTCTCCTCCCATTAAATAGAGGGCAAGACATTGAAAGAAATGGAATAAAGCCTGTGAACTGGAGGCAACCCCGTCCAAAACCTAGTCTGTAATGACACTTGTTCTTTAGGCAGAGTATGAAAATGGGGCCCTGTGTGTCTTTAACTTAAGCTTCACCCTTAGGCTTACTCACCGACCCTCTGGGGTTAAATTGAACCCAGGTTTAGAGACATTGTTGACCGAAAAATTGTCAATCTTTTTTTTTTGTATTTTTTTATTAGTTTTTAGTTCTGTATATTTTTTTTATTTATCTTTTAAAGAAGGCAAGGATATATTGTATTTCTATTGTACATTAAAATAAGCTAGTTACAATTAAGAAATAAAAATACAAAAAATTGACAAAACCCATAAGTCATGCAGATGGGTATTTGAACAGTGAGGGCAGTAATTAAAAAAAGTTACAAAATGAAATTTACATTTTTTTATATACATAAAAACACAGGGAAAAGATAGCACATATTCTCTTCATAAACGATTGATATTTTATTTATTTATTTTTAAATTGCTTAAATTAACAAAAAACTGTTTTATTGGTAATGTACTTAAATTACATGGAGCAGCACTACTGATTCTGAAGACCTTGGGCAGATTACAGTGACATGGTAACACACTGACACTAAAAGTTGATAGGGCAAAAAAAAATCTGAAATTCAGCACCTCAATTTACAGTGATATGAAAAAGTATCTGAACCTTTTGGAATTTCTCACATTTCTTCATAAAATCACCATCAAATGTGATCTGATCTTTGTCAAAATCACACAGATGAAAAAACCGTGTCTGCTTGAACTAAAACCACCCAAACATTTATAGGTTTTCATATTTTAATGAGGATAGCATGCAAACTATGACAGTAGGGGGAAAATAAGTAAGTAAACCTTCTGCCTAAGGAGACTTAAAGAGCAATTGAAACCAATTTTTACCAAACAATTTAAGTCAAGTCTCTGCCCGATCACTGATGAGTTGTTTGAAGCTGCACTGCTTACTAGAAAACACACACAACTGGTAAGAATTGTCTTGATGAGAAGCATTGTCTGATGTGCATCATGGCTCGGTCAAAAGAGCTGTCTGAAGACCTACGATCAAGGATTGTTAATTTGTGTAAGGCTGGGAAAGGATAAAAAACCATCTTTAAAAGTCTGGATGTTCATGATTCAACAGTCAGAGAAGTTGTCTACAAATGGGAGAGAGTTTGGCACTGTTGCTTCTCTCCCAAGGAGTGGCCATCCACCAAAGATGACACCAAGAGTTCAGCGCAAAATACTCAGAGAGGTAAAAAAGAACCCTAGTGTCTGCTAAAGACTTAGAGAAATCACTGCACAGTCCAATATCTCTGTGCACACATCAACTATATGTAAAACTATGGCCAAGAATGGTGTTCATGGGAGGACTCCACAGAGGAAGCCGCTGCTGTCTAAACATTTTTGCTCGTTTAATGTTCGCAAAAAGGCACTTGGACACACCACAGAGGTTTTGGCAGAATATTTTGTGGACTGATTAAACTGAGTTGAATTGTTTGGGAGTTGCACACAACATCATGTGTGGAAGAAAAATGGAACAGCTCACCAACATCAACATCTCATCCCCACCGTGAAGCATGGTGGAGGCAGCATCATGATTTGGGGCTGTTATTCTACCTCAGGGCCTGGACAACTTGGAATCATTAATGGAAGAATGAATTCAAAAGTTGAGGATGTTTTGCAGGAAAACCTGATGTCGTCTGTCAGGCAGTTGAAGCTAAAAAGAGGATGGATGCTGCAACAAGACAATGATCCAAAACACAGAAGTAAATCAACTTCAGAATAGTTTCAGAAGAACAAAATACACTTTCTGGAGTGGCCAAGTCGAAGTCCAAACTTGAACCCCATTGAGACCTAAAGTCAGCGATTCATGCTAGACATCCCAGGAATCTGACTGAACTACAGCAGTTTTCTAGAGAAGAATGGGCCAAGATTAGTCCAGATCGATGTGCCAGACTGATCTGCAGCTACAGGAAGCGTGTGGTTGAAGTTATTGCTGCCAAAGAGGGGCCACAAAATATTAAATGTGATGGTTCACTTAGTTATTTTTCCCCCTTCTGTCATTGTTTGCATACTATACGCATTAAAATATTAAAACCTACAAATGTTTGGGTGGTTTTATTTAAAGCAGACACTGTTTTTTCATCTGTGTGATTTTGACAAAGATCAGATCACATTTGATGGTGATTTTATACAGAAATGTGAGAAATTCCAAAAAGTTCTGATACTTTTTCATATCACTATATCTATTTTTCTTCCCTGCTTTTGTCCTGTAGGAAGGAGTGAAGACTGAAACTAGCGAACATATCAACCTGAAGGTGGCAGGCCAAGATGGATCGGTCGTGCAGTTCAAGATTAAAAGACACACGGCGCTCAGCAAACTTATGAAAGCCTACTGCGATAGACAGGTGAGGTCATAACGTAATATGGTCGACGCCTGGCTTACGAGCGCCACATCTTACTGTTTTTTTTACAGTTAGGAGCTGTTGTTTGGTGGATTTTCTAATCAGAATTTGTCATCAAGTGTAGTTATGATGTTCATCGTTTCATACACAAGGAGTCCGCTAGCCCGTATTCTTGGTTTAGTCTTGACATTCCGCACTTAGGTGAAGTAATACTGGATGGTCAAATAGATGCCATTCATTTGGTGGACAGCAGAGGGTGATATTGGGCAATTTAGGGGCTGCTCCCTGCGTTTGATAAAAATCCATGAATGATTCCGTTTCTTATTCCTTGAACACAGTATTGAGTAGAATACCGTGGTTGGACTAGTGCTAGCATATACCATATTTTTCGGAGTTTAAGTCGCACTATTTCTCAGAGTTTGGCTGCTTCTGAAATGTATATTCAGTTGTTACTTGTATTTTTGGTGTTCTGGTTGGATTATATAAATTTTAACCCCTTCAGACTCGCATTTTTTCTCCTGGGCAAAAAAAACAATTTAAAAAATTGCGCTGATTTTTACTCTACTCAAACACTAGAACGAAGTGCAATTTTTGTGTCGGGGATATTTCATGCTTTTATTGGTTATTTTTAATGTTAATATGTTTTTAATGAGAAATGAGCACTTTACGTTATCCTGTTTGAAGTTGCGTTTGGTCAGCCATTTTCAAAGAGCCAAAAAGCAAAGAGGGCGCAGGCCATATCTCATGATTTGATTTCGATGGGTAAAGTTTTATCCAATCATCTCCCAGGAGTAGCAATAGCAACTAAATTCAGTGTATTTATTGGTTTTGAGACGCAAACGCATCATGTCTTTCAGCACCATGCTTACGTCTGAAGGGATTAAATCTTGAAAAAGGTCTTAAAAAGGAATTTTAAATCCCTTAAAATTTAAATTGTGCTACATATCATGAAATTTTGAATGAGAAATTTTTGGACAGTCTAGAAGATATATACATTCTTTTTGTGTGTGAAATTTCCTGGAATTGGCATTCAATCATGTTCTAAGCAGTCAAAAGAGAAAGTCTTAAATATTTCTTGATAAAATTTCATGATACATAATTCAAAAATAAGAAATAAGAAGGTTGCTCATACTGAACAAGCAGACCCATCAGCATGTTTCATTTCAGTTTTATGTGGTCATAATCACACGTTTCCTTTTTGCAGTGGAAACAAAAGCACGTGTGACGCTAATCATTTCTATCACACGGAATTTGTTGTTTTCCTGTGACTTTTGAATTGGATTTCTTCCAGAAGAATCCAACTTGTGTCACTTTCATTCCTCTTTGGATGTTCCCAATTTATTTGAATTGGGTTACTTCACTCATATTGTTAAATGGTGGTTCTTCCCAAAACATGTCTTCACTTGAATTTAAGTTGTTTTTTTTCCACCTGTGAAGTTGTACAAAAATATGATGGGCTGTGTGGTACATCATGTGGAAATAATTCCTGAAATGACTTGATGGTTTAAAGAAAAACAACTGTGCTCAAAAATCTTATAATGAACCGCCACACGTCCATGTTATGCAACTTCTTTCATTAGAAACCTCAAACAAAATTGGTACTTAGTTCACTTTATGTCTGAGCAATTTATCTTTTAAACAGTTTATGATCAAAGTTAACATAATCAGGCGTCTTCTTGTTGTGTAATGGGCATGGGCGCAGAATTGGGGCGGGTAAGCAGACTGGTGTTATGCCAAAATCTCCTACATCGGAGAAACGTCCTACATTAGTCGAATTTGACACCCAAAGTACTAACGTGCGCTCTAAACTTGTTTTGTTTAGGAATAACGTACTAAAAAAATGCCGCAGAAAACACTTAAATATAGTTGGCTAACCGTCTTTGTGTCTTTTCCAGGGACTGTCCATGAGGCAAATCCGGTTTAGATTTGACGGACAACCAATAAATGAGAATGACACACCATCACAAGTAAGTTTCAGATCTTAAAAAAAAACATGATACTCAAAGAGCAGGGTTTGGTGTTGATGTGTTCACAGCTTTCATGTTTTGGTGAAGGGTTTTCCTGAATTTCATGCATTCTTTGCCATGTTCTTTCACGAGGACACTTGGCTGAGTAGTACAGGAGTTTAAAATCACTTTTTTTCCCCCTTGGACAAAATGTCCCAACTGTCTCCTTCCAAGACTCATGATTTGCAAACATGTTGAATCTAATATCTTACACGGACAAAAGCAGTTTTGTTGACCAAGTCGGGCATGGGACCAGAAGAAGATGAAGACATTACTGAAACTGTTATATTTATTTTTGGGGGGAACAGTTTTGCATGACTTCCTGGTGAACACTGGAAAAAATACCATAGCCTACTGATACTTATTTGTAGTGATTTCATTGGCTTCTATCAATATCAGTCAATTCTATTTATTCTATAAATATCTCCAAACCTTATCGTTTGGACATATTGTTGACTTAGGGCCTCTGTTTTTGAACCTCTTAACTATTCATATTTAATATTCTTGTGTTTTAGTTAAATATTTTTATTAAAAAACCAAAAGGGGCCATTTTTAAATATTCCTTTATTTAGCAAACAAAGACTTTGTTCACTTATCTTTTTATTCAGAAGAAAAGCGACAAAAAGGGGGAGGGCACAGTAAATGTTCTCTCAATTTGGCAACCAATGAGTTGAAGGAAAACAAAATCCAAAAATACCGCACTAAAATACATGAAGATTTAAATAATTTTTTTTCTTTTTTTCAGTTGGAAATGGAAGATGAAGACACGATTGACGTGTTTCAACAACAGACAGGAGGAGTGATTTAATCAACCATTAACACAAGCTCAGCCTGATTTGCATCTTATCCTATTGAGGTTTAAATGACTCTGCTGTACAGTATTTTCATTATCCTGTTACTTTACTTTTCGTACATAAGCCAATCCACATCGATTGTTTAGAATATAGGTTGTCAAAATTGGACTTATTCTAGAATGTTATATATTGTGTATTTTCCATTTCCTCGTCATCACGTTCGGTCCGGAATTTAGCCGGTCAATTTTCAAGCTGTCTATGATGCTCACAATACTTCAAGTATGTGGTCACGAGGGGCCAAAACACCCGCAAAATTGACCCGCATGATCCAATCACGCTGTGATCTCACCTCACAGAACATGTTAATAAATGTCAGGGCTTTATCATACTGTTGAAATGGACCTGAAATCTCATTATGGAAATTAAATTGGATTATACCTGTAGATGGTTGGTGAATATGTTGACTATTACTTTGATTCATCCATGAACTAGACCAAACGTGATATTTTGGCAAGGGAGCAGGATATTTTTTTCATCATGCAAACGATATTGTCTGTTAAAATACCCGTTGAAATAAAGCTATTGTTGTTTTTCCAATACTTATTTTGTGATGCTCTCCAGTGTGATTGTTTCATTCTTTGTCACCAATTTGACATTATTATAAAACTCTAACTATGCTCTGTTAATCACTTTTGCTCTCTAACTAGGTAACTACTCTTAACTGCTTTTAATTGCATTTAACAACCACTTAATGTACCTGAAAGCACTCATGACAACACATGACTTTGGCATGTTGGTGGAAGAAACTTTACCAACATTTTAACAGTTTGGGATTTTTCATTATGGAGGGGTTAATTATTTTTTAGATTGGATTTGCTAGTTGTTTTCATTTTACTAGATTTTTTTTTTTTCTCTTATAACTTATAATCTTATAAGCGCCATTGACAGCGATAAACATATACATTTTAACTGGAATGCTCATGTTTCAGTGCCATGACGATTGACATCCATTCATATTGGACAGCCCTTGCCTGTCCAAAAGGATTGGATGTCTAGCGTCATCAATGGCAGCCAATGAGTTAAGAAAATAACATGAAAGGCTTTAGAGCTGTAGAGAGGTTCATGATCTGGTTCCTTAGTTGGAGTGTTTGTAATATGTCAAAATTTTCTTTATGGTCAATGTTACAACTTACAACCATTGATTTTTAAATTTCACCGCTCATGGCAGCCAATAGGTTCATTTACGATTCAACTTAACCCTTTCATGCATAAATTATATATATATATTTAATCGTATAACTCATTCGCTACTATTGACAGCTACATTTGCCCCTCACGGTCAAAATGAAACCTGAGCATTCACAGCCAGTCTTCCCAGTTTAATTGAATTGGACATCTATAGCCATCAGTGGCATTCAATGAGTTAAATCCTCAATTGTTACTTGTAGCCATGGCCAGTGTGCATTTGTTTTTATTTTTAATTTCATGAATGGTTTTTACTAACATTGTTTTATTTTATAAATTATTTATAATTATAAAAATTACTATATAGAGTAGTAGTAAAAATAAACATTTATGATGTTTTGGGGTTTTTTTTAATTACCAAAAATAGTCACTTGCTTGAGAAGGGTGAAGAAGGTGTGAACTTTTGAATACAGTAGCTGTCCATTGTCATGACTAGGGATGTGACGATATCTTGAAAAGGTGATACATCGTAACGTTTTATAGCCCGAAAGGTTATCGATATGCTCCCACCAAGGATTGATATATTGTCTTAATAAGGTGTCACTGTTTTAGAAAAAAAGGAACCAACAGGTTGCTACCAAAATCAATCTTCCATTAGAATAGTGTACACGTTAGCTCACTGGCTGCCATTGACGGCGCTTGACATCCAATTACTTTTGACCGGATTGGACGTCTAGCGCCGTCAATGGTACTGAAACAAGTGTATTCACAAGACAATTTACAGGTCACTTCCTGTTGGTTTTTCCAGTAACCCAAAATCAACAAGAAGTGACCTGTAAATGCCCCAAAATCAACAAGAAGTGACCTGTAAATGCCCCAAAATCAACAGGAAGTGACCTGTAAATGCCCCAAATGGAAAACAAAGCGACTGAAAATGAACAGTTGAATCAGTTGATTCATTCCTCGTCGTGGTCTTCATTCCTTGCTGCGTTCCGATTAACAATCTCCAGGTTGCGCGGCTCCGTGGTAATTTTCATTACCATTCTGGTTGTGGCAATGTTGGATGCAGCTAGGTCGTTCTTCACCTGTGATGTGTCGTCACAGGCCTTGTAGAGGCTGGCGTGCACTCCAGTGATAGTGCTCACGGCCGTAGTGGTCAATTCCACTGATTTCCTTTGGCCCTCCAGCATTTTAATGATGATCCGACGAATCCAGTGGGCTCCGAGCCCTTGCAGAAGAATCACAGCCATCAGCATGATTGACAGGTAGATGTCCTTGACGTCCTCCACTTCGAGTGTGGTCAGACACAGCAGCCGCCATTTTCCCCAGCCATCCTCTACAAATCCAGATTTGAAAGTTTTGCCCAGACATGGGCGTTGTCCAAATTCTGTTCGTTGTCCAGATTCTGTTTGCATTGTAGGGAAGATCTTGTCCACAGCACTTAGTAACCAATTTACCAATTCCATGTCTTTACAGATTTGGGACAATACTTATTATCAACAATCAGAGTTTGCTGTCTATTCGAGGGCTTACAGAACCAAATGACTGTCTGTCCTTGTGACAGAGATGTCAAGTTTAGCCATGTTTGCATTTAACATCATGAATTGCGGTTAAAGTAGACAATGTTTTAAACTGCCAAATGACACCAGAGGAACCCACGGAATCTCCAAAAATGGATTCAGCACGACGTAGATAAGCCCCCGGGACTTCCTGTGCTGTGCTTGGTTGTGTGAACTCCTGGAACCGCCTATACAGTATATATGCTTGGAAATGGACTGTTTTGAACAGCGTCCAGCTTCAAAGCACCAGTGTGGATCTACCTCGCTATACGCATTAAATCGAAACCAGCAGCAGATAAAGGATTTAGCTCGCATCTTTAACCCCCCAAAAATTACTTGTTTGTTCATATCATTCATCATATCATCATACTGGTTGATTGTTCGTGGACAAAATTCTAAAATTAACGGCCTCTCGAGCAAGGTACAAAATCAGTCGTCCAATCAGATTCGTTTATTTGCGTGACGTGTTCTTAACGAGTAACGTCACCCTCGCGCGCCGAAAGTCGTGTCTACAACAACACAGATTGCGAACGGGAGAGCCGACAATATGTTCCAAACCGCGGTAAAACCAGTTTTACCAAAAACACATCGAAACAAGTCAATGACAACAGTCAACATGGCTCGCGCTAGCCATGTTGAATAAACTTCTCCATTCTCCGCTCACGCTAATTACTTGTCGCTTTAACAACGTCACGTCTGCCCGTCGCTGATTGGTCCACTCCGCTGTCTGTTTGCTGTGGCTTGCTCCGCCCTCGGAATTTCATCCGCCGGACGGTCGCCAGACTCAAGTCGCTGAAACAGCGGTGAGTCTGGTATACCAGGCAAAGTAAATCCACCAAGGACTGGCTGAAAAGGAAGAAATGGTGTGTCCTGGATTGGCCGAGTCAAAGTTTAGATCTTAATCCCATTGAGATGCTGTGGGGTGACTTGAAACGGGCTGTACATGCAAGAAACCCCTTAAACATCTCACCGCTCAAAGTATTCTGCGTTGAGGAGTGGGGCAAATGTTCTTTAAACCGATGTCATAGACGGGTGGATGGCTACAAAATGCGTCTCACTTAAGTTAT
This sequence comes from Corythoichthys intestinalis, assembly GCF_030265065.1. NCBI lineage: Eukaryota > Metazoa > Chordata > Actinopteri > Syngnathiformes > Syngnathidae > Corythoichthys > Corythoichthys intestinalis. Next base: position 31,659,217 of record NC_080410.1, on the reverse strand, counting down.
TTCAGCCAAAGGGGGTAACACTAGCTATTAGGTAGTATTAGTAGTATCATTGTTGGGAGTAACGCCGTTATAAATAACGCCATTACATAACGGCGTTATTTTTCAGTAACGGGGTAATCTAACTAATTACTTTTTCCGCCGTTACAACGCCGTTACCGTTACTGACGGTCAAAAGCGGTGCGTTACTTACTCTGAATAAATTGAAACTACCAGCCATGTCAAGTCGACTCTCTGCTCTGTTGATTTGTCATCCAAGACTTGGGGTGCGTTCAGGTTCGAGAATAGCGCACGTATTTCTGACTCCATGCTGTTTGTCCCTGCTCATTCAATTAGACAATGCTCTCCAAAGTTTGGTAACGTTTCTGTGTTTGCTACACCTGATGCTAGCCTCGTTCCCATCTCCCACTGTCAGCCAGCAATTTATGTCCCGGGGCAAAGCTTTTGTCGATATCTGTGGTAAGCAATTCAAATCTACTGAAGCACCTTACAAGTTAACTCCCTGTCTGTTCTTCTCTATTCCACTGACTCGAATACTGCTCAGAAAATTTCAAAATTCTTTGACATACAACAAGTTCTTTTTAAAGTAATGGAAATAGTTACTTTCCCTGGTAACTAGTTACTTTTACTTTAGAGTAATTCAGTTACTAACTCAGTTACTTTTTGGAAGAAGTAGTGAGTAATGTAACTAATTACTTTTTTAAGGTAACATGCCCAATACTGGTTAGTAATGGCATTTTTATTGATACATTTGGTTTAATGAGTAAAGCAATGTTAATGTTTGTTGTTTAGCGGCAATTAAATCACTTTCTTTTCCAAAGATAAAAAAAACAAGATCAGACATTGATATGTGAACATTTCTTAATAAAGAACTGAATATTTCATGGGGTGTCCTAACTTTTTCACATGACTGTAGATGTGTTTTCCATTTCTTTATCGTTGAACCTTATGCAAAGCTAATGATGTCTCAGCTGTGATTCAACACATAGAATTGTAGTCAAATTGAACATATTTGTACCTGTTAGACGAGGTTACATTATTTACCCAGGGGAATTGTGTGGCTTTTCTCCCTCTTTCACAGGGAAGCTGCCACCAACAGCAGAGGTGAGTTCCGTGTTTTTCTTCCAATGACGGACGATTTACTTGACATTCCGTCCAATCACAAGGAGAAAGAACGGTAGTGGGCGGAGTCGTGATTCGCCGTTATCGAAGCGGCTCTTCGTTGAGGAACGGCTGCAGGCTTTCCACGGGCACCGTCGGGTGGAGACCACCGCATTTTGTCAGTTATTTTTAACATTCGTCGCTTCGAATTCAGCGAAAGACCCTCGAAGATGACGACGACCACCACCTTCCAAGGAGTGGAACCCGGTGCCAAAAGCAGTTCCAGGTAAACGACAAGTTTGACTCCATTTAACGGCGGTGAACAAAAGAAAATGATGGACAAAAACGCCTCTTTTTTTCGCCGAGAAGCTAACTTGTTAGCCAACGTTAGCCTGCTGCTGGTTGTAAAATCCTGTGGCTTTAGCTAAAGTGTCAGCCAATCCTGCTAATTAAGTTAATCTGATGCGCCGTTTGGACTTTAGCTGCACTGCGTGGGGTCATTCTGTCTGGCTTTTGTTGGATAGTTAGCCGGTTTAGCCTAATTGGAAACAAAAATGATAATAGTCAATGACGCTAAAGTTAATAAGCTTATTAACGTTTTAGTTAGCGTTCCAGTTCATCGAATCGAATCATAATTGAGGGTTAATGTTTAAGAGTTTGTCAGAGGTTCGTTATTAAGTTGGTCAACTGTTTTAACTCATTGGCTGCTATTGACGGCGATAGACGTCAAATCCATGTTATCTGGGTTCTCCCTGTTCAAATGGATTGGACGTATATCGCCGTCAACGGCAGTGACTGAGTTAAAAAAAAAAAAAAAAACCTGGTGGGCTACTCATCCAAAAGGTATGCAGTCGTATCATAGCTGGGAGTCATGAGTCTAGCCTTGTAACCTCAAAACAATGCAAAGAAATTGTGCTGTCTCAGTTGACGGGTTGGGAGGGGGCAACAAATGGGAATATTAATCAGATTTATTTATTTTTTGCTGAGCACACTGTCAGTCATCAGGCGTTTTGATGTGGCATGTGTCGACGGACGGGGGGTCTGCGGGTGGAGGGCTTTGGCTTAGCTAAGCCTCCCAAATCTCTCCGTCAGATCTTTGCTGTCGCTCCTTTCAAGCCCTTTACTGCTCATCTTAGCGTCCGAAAACGAGACTCAAATCTCACCAGTCGACCTCTGTCTGCTAAAGCCGTTTGCAGAGCAATTCTAGGGTGGGGTCTGCTGCCAGGCCGCTTAAAGCCTCCCCCCTCGCTCTTTCTGTGTGTCTGCGTGGAAAGCATGAGCTCATCCGCTGGCCGGGAAGGTGAACTCTGCTTTAGCTTTTCCCATACAAGCCAAGCGGGACGAACACAGGATGCACTTGATGGACGATGCACATTTGCCGTCTTTCCGAGGCTTGGACAGCTGCTCGGTGTCAGCTGGTGGTTTCATTGACTCCCGAGAAGAGAGAAAAGAGGGAGGGGTCCAGTCGGCCTTTTTGTCCTGTTGGTTCAGCAAGAAAAAAAGCTGTCTTTTGTTAAAGATACTTTGCTTACATTGTCTATTCATCCGGTGACTTATATTATTTCAATTTTTTTACCTTGGTTGAGTAACGTTAACCCACATGAGATTCAATATAGCCATTCAAAAATGGAGACGAAAGCCCTCGTCTGTTTGTCACTGCAGAAGTTTGAGACCTGTGATCGATGAAAATCAGCAATGCAATGTAAAAACAATGTTGTCACAGTCAGGCGAACTACTTCAAAAGAAGTTAAAGCTGCCCAAACTATTGTTTTAATCGTCAAATAATCGTAAATACTATATGTGATTCATGTTATTTTCTTTTTGGGTCTCGTTCTCAACTCCCGAAGGCAAGTCTTGGTCTCAAATAGTGTGGTTTTGAGCACTACTCTACTTTTAGAACTAAAATTTAGCTGTAAATGTGCATTGGAACTAAAAACTGCATCGGGAAGAGTTGGACTATGAATGTCATGTGAGCGTGTGATTTGTTTTCCAAAGCAAAAGCCGATTTTTGCTAATATCTTACTTGGATTAATTACAAAATTCATCATTCTACTTTCATGGAGGTCAATAGAAATCACTTTAACTATTACTGTTAAGAGGCTCACAGAGGAGGATTTACACGATTTTAGGTCAACAATTTCTCGACACGATTGTCGATTTAATCGAGGCAGCTTAGTTACCAAATGTAACAGATGCAACTATTCGCTGCTTGAGTGTATGTGAAAAAAAAAAAAACTTGCACCTTAGGACCAATTTCAAAAAAACCTTTTCAATCATTTTTAATTTGCTCACTGCTAATGGCAGTGATCACCATCAATAGCAGCCAATGTATTGATGGACAAGGAACCTCAAGAATACCGCAAACTACCGTATTGGCCCGAATATAAGATGGCCCTGATTATAAGACGACCCCCTCTTTTTCAAGACTCAAGTTTGAAAAAAGACTTTTTGAACACCAAATTAATTTTTATATAGTACATCCTAAACAAATGATTATAACAATATATTTGAGAGAAAAAGCATGTTATTTTGCGTCATTCAAATCTTAATATCTGAACATTTAAATATGTGAACTAAAGTGCAATCACATTCGTAAATGAATGGCTTCTGGTTTTTGAAATGTAAATAAACCAATCTATTGTGATAAAACAACAAAATTGCAATAACTGCATTAACCATCAAAGTGAAGTCTAACTGTAACCAGTGCTGAAACAAATCTGAATAAGGAAAAATATTGCAATAAAATAATGCAACTGGTTAAACTTCAGAGTAGCTGAGATCTGTCACGACAGAACATCGCGTCAATGATATCTGGCACCATCTAGCGTATGAATGGGTATAATGTCTAGACCGCAGATATAAGATGACGCCCTCTTTTTCAATCTTATTTCAATGCAGTCTTATATCCGGGCCAATACGGTATATTTCGGCCAAGTCAGTCCAAACAGATTGGGCGTCTATTGTCGTCAAGGGCACTGAAAGGTCATCATGCACTGGCGGTATTCTAACTCCAACAACTGACTTTTCCACAGAGTTCTCCGACCGCCAGGCGGCGCCTCCAGCTTCTCCTTCGGGTCAGACGAAAACACCACCCCTCAGCGCAAGAACAAGATGGCCTCCAGCATATTCGCAGAACCCGACGACCCCCATGCTCACCGGAGGAACAACCCACCCAGTCAGTTTTTTTCAGCTTTTCACATTCACCCACACTTTTCAAACGCTTTCCTCCATGTTGGAATAGTTACCGAAAGAAAAATAGCACTTAGAATTTTTCCGTCGAAGCAGTCGGAACATTCCAAGAAGAGCAACTCGGCAGTAATTTGACACAAGGCTTTGTTATTGAGGGGATTAGATTAGCCCTGAATGGAAAGAAATGGGTCAGTTGAAATGTAGGCCTTGTATAGAAATGAAAGTACCGCCAAATAATCCAGGTAAGGCTTTGTCCCGACTAGACTCACTGTTTGTTTAGCATGATGTTTAAGTGGGACGACGTCGTTTTTCCAGTTTGCTGTGTTTGTGTACTTAATGTTCCGCAGCGCATTCACGAGGATTTGCTGGAACGTGGCATCACATGTTTTCACTCTATTTGCAGAAAGGCATCTACATGGTGAATCTGTTTAGTTGTTGAAGTTTCTTTGGTTCACTTTTTTCGGCGTTATTTTTTTTTATATATATGACATATATGACAGAGTTCGTAAGTTGCCTTGATGTAGGTTTTTTTTTAAAAAAAAAATACTTTTTAGGTTTATTACGCTAATTTTCGGACTATAAACCGCTACTTTTTTCCCTCAATTTGAACCCAGCGATTTATAGCCCAGTGCGGCTTAATTTGTTGATTTATTTGACTTAATAAGTAACATTTTATTTGACAGCGGCATTATAAGACTGTCATAATTATGACATGACACTGTCATGGGCGTTAATGAATGCTTATAACAAATGTCATGAAGTGTGATCAGGCCGGTTTTGTCACTAACTCCATTTATGTACAGCTCGGACCGTTTACATCCATTCAAAAGTGAGATAATTTGCCTGATGACACTAAATGACGTCTGTCATTAGCATTCATTAATGCTCGTAACAGTGTCATGTCATAATTATGACGGTCTTATGACGCTGCTGTGAAAGAAAGTGTTACCGGTTAATATCTTTTGGTGTAAATATCCCATAATACAGTGAGGACAGCTGCGGCTTATAGTCCGGTGCGGCTTATCAATGAACAAATGTGCCTTATAGTCCAAAAATAACCTTTTTTTAAAAAAATATTTGAGTTTGTTTTATGACAGAGCTCGTAAGTCAATACATTCATATTTTAAAAGAACTTATTCCCTACCATTGATGGTGTTGGAAGTCCATTTTGAGCAGGGATGCCTGTATGAGCATGTTTAAGTGCCAATCCATTTTGACTCGTTCGTGTCGGTTAGCTGATTGGATACCACTAACGACAATACTGTCTCATATGGCGGTATAATATTGTCTAAATAAATTGTGAATAAACTTCCACCTCAGAAACATTCACTCTTAAGTATTCACCCAAACTCGTTAGCCCTCCCAGTCCTAATAAATTGGACGTCCATCGCCGTCAATGTCACTGAAGCATGACCATTCACTGCCAGGAAAGCATGATGACTCAGCGAATGCTATAGAGCAGCTCCAGGGAGGCGGTGGACCTGAAAGCTAACACAGAGTGTCTTTGTCACGCGGGGAACAACAGACGCTAAAGAATCAGAGGAGTGGCCGCGCTCGTTAATGGAGTAAAGTGCTCCGACGTCGGCCCCTCGACAACAAGCGCCCCTTCATTAGCGGCGCCGTCTGTATGAGTCTGCCGGATTCTCTGGACTCTTCAACGCATCATACGGAAGGGAGTGGAAATTAATAGAAAATAATGCACCCTGATGACATTGATGTCTTTCTACTTCAAATGATAGATCCCCTGAGTTCTATAACATTGCAATGCTGATGACATGAGTTTTTCAACCAATTTGTCTGTATGAAAGTTGAATGAGTCAACAGGATCTTATCGTTTCAGATCAGTCAGCGGGTGGCTTGTGATTTCGTAACATTTTTAGCAGCTGAACAGAACTGATTTTCTCATTTACAGTTGACATTGGCATGTGGAGTTTACATTAGGAAGGCCACAAACTATTATTTTGAAGGTCAACTCATCACTGATTGTTTTTTATGACAATGAGACAACTCATCAGTTCAGATTTAAGTGATATTATTTACTGTTCTATCGCTCGTGGATTAACATTGTAGCTGTAAATGTGCATTAGAACCGAAAAGTTGGACTATGAATATTATGAAACTCTACCATAGTTTGTGAAATTCTTATATCAATTGAGTACAAATATATTAAATATGTTCATCAAGGATCACATCACTCAGAATATTTACCGTATTTTTCAGACTATAAGTCGCACTAGCCATAAAAATGCGCAATGAAGAGGGAAAAAAAACATTAGTCGCACCGGAATATAAATCGCATTTTGGGGAGGTCATTTTATTTAATCAGAGAGCACATCAAGCACAAACATACATTATAGCAGTAATAAAACGGAGAAAAAAGTGCTAAATATCTGTTAATAAACTTAACATATTAACAGTTATTCAGATAACGATTAAAAAAAAAAAACTCGATTTCACTCCAAATCACTATCCATTCAAGTCTTCATCTTCAGTATCACTTTTGAACAACTGAACCAACTCGAAGTAGAGGGCACACCTGGAGTATAATGTTGACATATAATTCGTACCTGAGTTTGACAATTTTTGGGTAGGGAAAGAGTGTGTCAAAGCATTCCGACTATAAAAAAAATAGTTGTCCATTAATAATATTAGAAACATTTGATTGCCAATTAATCACAGCACCACTAGTTTAGACCGAAGTAGTAGACTGCCGACAATGGTGAGAATGTGCGCCTCGAGGGCATTTGCCTCAGCTGAGCAGTTGCTCCCAACAGCTGGTCTAAAGTTAGCAACAGTTAACACACAAGACACTGGCTGTGATTGGAAAACGAGCTCCTATGTGCATCGCCACCAAGCGTGAAGCGCTTTGTAGCCAGAGGGTGCTGAAGCAGTGCCCTGCGTGAGGCTGTGCATTTATTTTGGCAACACATGGTAGTGCACACTACGTTTTTGACCCTCTTACCAAAATGGAAGCTTTGAGAGGTACGCATAGTCAAGACGGGTTTACAAACCTCTGGCTAGTTTTAGGAATTTATACAGAGAAAGCCAACATAAACACCTTGAAGCAAACAAACTTCTCCCACTTGTTCTTGGCTATAGGAAGTACTACAGGAAGGCTGCCCTGAACTCGGCCTTGACCTTTGTCAAACAATGAGTGCAGGATGGAGCATTTAATTTCCAAGGAAGGGGCCGCTTATGGGTAGCGTAACCTCATAAATCCAAATTAGGGCTGCCAAAAAGGATTATTTTCATAGTCGACTAATCACCGATTATTTTTGCGAAGAGTCTACGAATCGATTCACGTACCTGTATATATCGCTGTATTTAATGTTATATATAACTGAACTGAGTATTTAAGATGGAGTTTGAATACTATGTAATTATCATACTTTCCCAAAACAGTGTGTGTCTTATTTTCAGTAATTAGAAAGATATCAGCCTGCTTTTATTCAGGACCAAAATAACCAGGAATATTTTCTGTTTTTATTCCTGTTTTTTGTCTTAAAAAAAAAAAAAAAAAGAATATTTCCAGTTTTTTTAATCAATACATGAATATAGGATTAAAAAAAAAAAATTAAACGTTAAATATAAATTAAATATATTTTAAAATTACAAATACCGCATTTTCGGACTATAAGTCGCAGTTTTCTTGCATAGTTTGGCCAGGGCTGCAACCTATACTCTGGAGCAACTTATGCGTGTCATTATTAACACATTATTATACCTATACACTATATACACTGATAGTTTGGTAAACTTTGTTAGCGTGTTGTTTATGCTAGTTATCTGAATAACTCTAATATTCCTGGCATGTTCTCAGTTCGTTATTTATGCATCATGTAGCGTTAGCATTCCGTACACTTATTCAGCCTGTTGTTCTCTACTCTATTTTTATTTTAAATTGCCTTTCAAGATGACATGTCTGTTCTTGGTGTTTGATTTTATCAAATAAAAATTTTCCCCAAAAATGCCACTTCAGTGCGATGAGGCATGTATGATATTCTGACGGGATAATAACCTTAAGCCAAAATATCACGGTTTCATGGTATTGCAAGTACTGTATTGCAGAATTTTTATTTTCCAAACATATTAGCAAATTGGAACATAAGTATGATGTTAAGTTTAAAAAAAAATTTAAAAAAAATAAAAAAAGCTAAATAAAATTAAAAATAAATGCCATCTCTTAGGTTAGCCCAAACACACAGCTCAACATTATTACCATCAGAACCAAAATAATTGAATTATTTTCCATAAAAAGCATGTGTGTATGATTCACCATGTTTACACTACACACACAAACTCAGTTTCTCTACACAGACAGTTGCCAGAGAGAGAGGAAAAACACGTTTTACCACAGCTAGACACACTAAACACACTGGAGTTAACTGTCGTAGCTGGTGGGAAACGTTCATAACAGTGTTTACTAATCTTTAATTTTGTATAAATGCAAAATCATATTGGAGGTATTGCCTCCTTGGCAGCCACTCTCCACAGACATGTTTTACATGTCAGTTGGCCCTCTTCCTCTAAGCCACAGGTGTCAAACTGATTCCAGAAAGGGCCAAGTGGGTGCAGGTTTGCTTTCCAACTAATGAAGAGGATACCTTTATACGAATCAGATCTTTCACATGTGTAATCAGTTAATCATTGTCAGGTGCTGCTTGTTTCAGCAGATAATTAATTGGTTAAACTCTCTGCGTGGTATCTGTTGGAACAAAATCCAGCACCCACTTGGCCCTTTCTGGAACCGGTTTGACACCTGAGCTCTAAGCCATGGGTCCCCAAACTATGGCCTGCCTCCACATTTGGTCCGCCCCCCCTGAACAATACCAGAGAGCATTTTGATTTTTTTTTTTTTTTTTTTCTCAATAGTGTTATTTATTTCCTGGCCTTTTTCTGTGAAGAAAGGGGAGAGGGTTATTTGGTTATTATCTATTTTATAGTGTTATTTTTATTTATTATTATTATATTATTATTTTTATTTTATTTACTTTTGCTCCATGAAGAATCCAGAATTGGTTATTTTATTGTGGCTCTCTCAAAAACAATATTTTTTACATTTAGGCACTCCTGCAATCATCACACTTTTTCTGTTACAAACTGACCCCGGCACCTCATCAGAGAAGGGAAAAGTTATGTGGCCCTCACAGGAAAAAGTTTGGAGACCCGTGCTCTAAGCTGTGGCCGTCTGTAACTTTTCTGAAGCCGAAGTTTCCCCAGACCAGCGATTTCGTTTTCTTCGATAGGGAAAAAAGTTCAGGAGTTTCACCTCCTTCAGCCATCATGTAGCACAGTTGACTCACTGAGACTGAGCAACAACTGGTGGGGAGGGTTGAGCCTTACAGCTGCAAGCGAGGGATTTCTCCAATGTCTCTAAATGATTTGTCTATCAAAATAGTTGTTGCTTGATTTGTTGTTGATTAGTCAGTTACTTGTAGCCCTAATCTAAATATGTTCAATTTCATATTTTGAATGAAAAAAAACTTGAAATTACTTGAATCATAATAAATTCAGCTCAAATGAATGATATACTATTGAATGAAGTGGAGTAACGTTTATTTGATGTGAACTCATTTTAAGTGAAGTTAGGGTAAGGGATGAAATCAACAATCTCGGGTTGTGACCCGACTACTTCAGAATCAAACTTTCGGCCAGAATCAAGGATAAGCACATGCAGGAGCGGGCTATTGGTTACAGGAAACAATGACTCAATTTAATGTATTGCTTGTCTCATCTCTGTTTTATAACACAGGGGTCTGGGGGTGACTAATTGCATTAGGCTCCATATTGGAGGACATCTGCTCACAGGGCTGAATCACTATGGGTCATTGGTCTCAGCACTTTCCTGTCTAATCCTTTTGTCATCCACCCAAAACATACATTTGGTTAAGGGTGCAATACACCACCAATATAGAAAAAGATAACAGTAGGCTATCATTTTTTTTTTCATGAGCAATGAATTCAAACCTTATAACAAACAGTTCCAGACCAGAAATTTTCACATGGATGTCATATATACGAGCTGCTGTCTGTCCCTTTTTAATTTCTTTAGTGCTACTGATAGTAATAGATGAACCAGATCTTATCTAAAAATGAACTGTTTTTACATTTACCACACTGTGACTTTGGCATATTACCACATACAATCATAAAACTCAGGAAACACATCAATGAACTTCCTACTTTTTTAACTGCTTTAGTGTTTTTTCAGTTGCCGGACATCCCAGTTTCAATAGATTGATGTCTCACTGACAAATTTTTGACACTGTGAATTTACTGAAGGTTTTTTTGGCCAACAGGTGCCAACGACGCCGCCGTAGGGACCCTGTGCGGGGAGCCTTCGGCCCCATTGAGACGGTGCCAGCAGCCCATTCTGTTCCCCAAAAACCCTCAGCCGGAGCTTACCACCATCCACAACTCTGGAGCCGCTTTGGTGTGGAACCAAAGACAAGAGGTAAGAAGGGGCCGCACCGATGTCTTTGGAAATCGGAGTTGCCACCGATGTGACGTGACAGCTCAGGGAAAAGGGAAGGAGGACTGTTTTTGTTTCTTCCTGAGTTGAAAGACCACGACTTGGGCTGTCATGCTAATTATGTCACATGATGATAGGGTGTTGTCTCCAGTCTCCAGTTTAATGGGTCACTGTGGTTAAGTCTGCCATGTTTGTTTTCTTTATTCATATTTTTTTTTCAATTGCAGGAAGATAATGGCCAAGAACAAGCAAACAACGGTGAGTTGATTGAAAGTCACTTTTTTTTTTTGTATGAATCAGGAAATTCACCTCATTGCATGTCAGGAGTTTCCTTTGTAGTGTGCTTGTGTATTTCCTTTTTTGTGGTAGCATGGTTGGGTTGTTTGTTTGTGTTTTAAACACTTTATAAAGCACTCATTTAACTTGTGGCTGCCATTGACAGAGCTGCCAGAAAATTCAGTTAAACTAGATTGGACTACTACTGTGATCAATGGCAATGAAACGTGAGAATTCACAGTCAGTCCTCTCAGTTTAAATGTATTGAACGTCTATTGTTGTCAGTGGCAGTGGCAATGAGTTAATAGTAAATATTCTTTATTTTTATTCTCTTCGTTTTTCCTTTTTAAATAACCCAAATAAGAAATATATATATTTAGAATGTTTTATTATTTAAAAGGATTAAAAAAAAAGTTATTTATTAATCCCATTTTATTATCAATTTAAGTGTGTTATTTAGGGCCATAACTAGAGTGTATTTCTGTTTTTATTTTTCATAATCAACATTTTATCTATTTATTTTAAAAAAGTAGTAGAAGTAAAATAAGGATTCATTATGAAAAATATAAAATACAATTGAGACCTGGCATACACATACATGGACATCACATTTTGGGTCACGTAGCCACGCTAGTACAGTATAGCACATGCGGCCAAAATGCGATGTCGACGTATGTTGAAGCCAGGTCTTTACGAGGCTAACTTTTTTAAATGACCAAAAATAGTCACTTGCCCTATAAAGAGTTAGAGCAACCGCAACTTCGAATCACAAGACTGAGGCAGATCTTGTAAAATTTTTCAGCAAATGTTTGTGATTACTCAGGCGTGGTAGTGCCGCTACATTGTTTTGATGTGGGTATTGAGGTTTTTTGGTTGTTTTTTTTTTACTACGTAGGAGCAAGAAATAGAACATTTTCTCTCTGTACTTGACTTCCAATTAAAGTTTGCTGTAAAAGTGACCCATGATACAAGACAAACAATGGTGAGTTTCTTGGCAGTATCCAAGGTCAGACATGGGGGTAATTCACATGATGTCATACCCTCTTCTGGGTTTGTCGATAAAAGTATATCCCTCTGCGAAACTCCATTGAGCTTACATGGACACCAGGATCTATAAGGAAAACCATTCAATTCCAAAAGGTATAATGAAGATAAATATTATTTACAACAGGGCAATATATTGTCTTGCTAAACGTATACATATTTCGAATTTAACCAAAATGAACATTTCTAAATTAGGAACTAAGTAACATTAAAGCCGCTTTCAGACTTATATCCCTCAGCGTAAGTTACCAGTGCACCTGGTTTGGACACTTTCAGACTTGTCCTGTGTTGGCAACTCTGTGCGGGCAGGATTTTATAACGTGGACATTACGTCATTTTAGGTCGGCATCGGCAACTATTAAACCACATGATTCCAAAGATTCGACGATGGACTGTCCCTTCCTCGGCTCTAAGATCCAGTAGCAATTTAATGTTTCCAGTTTAATTTTGCTATCTTTGCGATGTTTGCTTACTGCTTTTCGTTTTACAGCGAAGAAAGGAAATAATGATCAGCCCCCCATGATATTTATGTCATCAGCCTTCGCGCTGTGACCTGGAAACGAAACTGCTAAAAGGCGCACCTGACTTATAGCCACTACCCACTAAATTAGACACAAAAACGGCATTTGCTCATAGATAAGCCGCACTGGACAATAAGATGCAGCTGTCCTCACTGTATAATGGGATATTTACACCAAAAGATATTAACCAGTAACACTTTATTTGACAGCGGCATCATAAGACTGTCATAAGACCAAATGAAACACCATGAAGCTCTGAACCAACTGGCTGCAAAGCTTCATTGTTTCAAGAAGCTTCATTTAGCCATCACTGCTCCCTTGGGGGAGACGGTTAACGTCTGCTGCCACCTGCTGTCAACACGGTTGTCGTCCAACGTGCCTCCTAGACAGGGGTGAAAGTGGCTAGAATTTCTTGCCGGAACTCCCCGACGTGAAGGTCGCCACAGAGCCAGTAATTTTATATATTTATTTATTTATTTTTCTTTCATTTTTGAGGGGGGGGGGGGGGTGTCAAACCTCCTAAAACTACTGAAATGCAAAGAAAGCTGTTTTGGCACAGTTATTTCTATAACACATACAAAAACTGATTTTCATTCAAAATTGTATTTTTTTCAATGATTTTCAAAATAAAAGTTAACAAAAACAGCAATAACCTCAACCTCCATCTCCTAATTTTTATTTTCCCTCATTTACTCACATACTAAATGCCAAATCTCAATTTTAGCTACTTAAGAACATAGGATATATATTAAAATTAATGTAAACACTTGTTGTTTTTTTTTAATAATATATAAGTAACATGCATTCAGAAAAATTCAGAAAAAGTACAGATGACTTATATTATGCAGACTGAAATTGACTTCTTTAAATCATAAGGAAATGAATAAATCGCTTAACATAAATGAACAAATATAAGTCCAAAGTGCACATTGACTGCTAATATGTTCTGAACCTCCCCATCAGAGCAAATAAAACTAAATATGATAAATAAGCCTCCTCAACTCTTTTCTTGCTCTTAAAGATTTGATCCATTTTATGTTGCATTGCCCCTTTTTTGTTGCATCAATTCCTTTTTTTTTTTTTTTTTAGCTGTTCCAGCAAACATGCACATTTGTACCAATCAGAGCTAACTATCTCTGCTTATCTGATAAATGAGTCCGGCCATTTTGCTTTGCTGCGTGCATTCGCACATTGACGTGACTCATCATCATCAGACTCAGATAACTGCAGCAGCTGGGGAAACCTCCATGCCGTCCGTGGAATAAAATAAATAATAAATATTGGTGGAAACGGATTACACTACACAAGCACTTTATTATGCTCGTTGTTAACACTTGTGTATGTAAATCTGATAGTGGTAGATTGTTTTCTTCTTGGAGATGAAATGCATGTGTGGCAGCTAAGCATTTTTTTTTTTTTACATAGCGTTTTGTAGAGGTGTGCAAAATTTCCGATTCTTAGATTATTCGCGATTCGGCCGTGGAAGATTCGAGAACGATTCACAAACATCCAAATTCCGATTATTGAAATATGCCACGTAAAGCGGAAGTACAACACACTCAGCGCGCCGCGCGGTCTTCGGGACGGAACGGAGCGGGAGTAGCTAAACATTATGCTTCTCATTAACCGGCCCCTTGGGTAATGCCAACGCTCAACTCATGCCACGAGATAAAAAAACACAACAACATACCTGACTGCTGCCGAAAAGCTGCTACAAGTACAGCTAAGCTACATAATGTTACGGTAGATATCATTTATATAGGACTAGATGGATTATAGACTCGGTAGCGGTAGCAGCACATCTGCAAAAAGCTAGATGCGGGCGTTAGTAAACGGCCGCCATCTTAAAGCAGTAAACTTCCCTGCAATGCTGTTGTAGCGAACCTTCCAAGCAAACCTAATTAACTTTTTATCTAAAATACTCCTAAATCGGTAAAATATTGACTTGAATCTATCTTTAAAATAGTTTTAAAACTTTCACATGTCAAAAGTAGTCAAAAGGGAAATTATGGAATAACGGGAGCAATTTTAACAACTTTAACGGTTGATTCACAACATTAAATTAATTGAATGTAGCTTAAAGCTGCTGATACAGAATGGGGACTGGAGTTTTTTATTTACCGTTATTTTTGTACATTTTATTTACTGCTATATGTTAACTTCATACTGAAATAGTATTTTTGAACAATTTTGGAACTAATGTACAAAACTTTATTTAAAAAAAAAAAAAAAAAGGAGGGGGGTGCATCAATAATCGTTTTATAATCGAATCGGAGCCTCTGAATCGTAATCGAATCGTTAGGTGCCCAAAGATTCCCAGCTCTAGCGTTTTGACAGTTGTCATATTTTCGAAATCAAAGCACCATTTACCACTACAGCATTCCGACCCTGAATCTTATACCGGACTGCGTTCTGGCTCTGAATCTTATACCGGAACTGCGTTCCTGACCGTTCTGGCCCACTTTCACCCCTGCTCCTAGAATGTATTGCGGCGCTACAGACAAACTCCATGTTCTGTGCTAATTATTTCTTCAGTTACTGTTCCAGTTGTTTCATTAATTGCTAGTTATGATATTTGATAACACTTTATTTGATAGTGGCGCCATTAGACTGTGATAAATCAATCACAATCATGACATGACACTGTCATGAGCAATACTGAATGCTTATGACGGATGTCGTTCAGTGTAATTCGGGAAATTATCTCACTTTTGAATGGATTTAAAAGATCCAAACTGGACATAAATGGAGTTAGTGACATAATTTGCCAGATGATAATTAATGACATCTGTCATAAGCATTCAGTAATGGCCATGATAGTGTCCTGTCATAATTAACCCTTAATCCCTTAAACCAGTACTTCTGAAATAGTGGGGCGCAGAGCGATACCAGGGGTGGCAAATGTGACCTTGGGGAACATGCTTTTTTTCCTTTTTTTTTTTTTTGCGGTACTAGAATAAAGTGTACTTGCACATCGACTCAGTGGGTGGCAGTGCCGCTCTCATTTTCAGAGTGTGCGCTGTATTTTTTTACTAAGCAAGACCACACAGAAAAGAGATACGACAAGCTGTGTGCCGTTTGCGAAAGCCGTTTTCCGGCCAGACTCACGCAGCGACCCACTGTCTTCTCCGGCTCTCGCGTGTCCGCCCGAGAAGTGCCATTTTCGGCTTGGGATTGTCACGACGACCGCTCTCACCTACGGTTCTCCCTCCGCTTTTTTCGGGCCGTTTGCCTTTGACTTTAATACAGTGGGAGATGAGGAAAGACTACTGTTTACTGTGTCTAAAAATGATTATAGCAGACAGCCGGAAGCCAAATCAATTAAAACGCCACTTAAGACATTAGACCCCAATCTCATTGACAAGCCGCTTGATTGTTTTTCAGCGAAAACTTGCCAAATATTGCCAACAATCGTCCCGCTTTGACAGTGTTATATCAGTAAACCAGTGAGCACAGTTAGCATGCTCAGTGCAAAATAACCCCACACCATTGATACTCTGAGCAGCGAAAAAAAAACTGTCCTTCTGTCCAAAGACTCTTTTTTTTTTTTTTTCTCTCTCTCTTCTATTCAGTTTTGTTTTTTCTTCTAATTAGGGCCCGAGCACTAAGCGTGCGAAGGCCCTATTGTTTTGCAAAGGATTTTTTTTTTTTTTTTTCAGGACAAATGAAAACGGCCAATTTGGAGGCCTGAACATGCACGAAAAGTCACCAAAATTTGCACATACGTGCGGAAAATTGTAAATTGCGATAATTTTGCAACGTTGAAAAAAAATCTAACAAAATGGCTCAGTGGCGCCCCCTTGAAATTTTAAAATTGGCCTATAACATTAGGGTCTGTCAGCGTAGAGCAATGAAATTTGGGGAGTCTATACCTTGTCCAAAACCGCTCCAAAAAAGCATTTACACCCATATTCCAAACCCAACAGGAAATCGGTTATTTTGGATCGAATATGTAATTTTTATCGATTTACAGGGTGCACATCTGAGACCTTTTCGCCGAGGGAGTTAGTTGGATCATCTTCAAAATTGGTGAGACTGTTCAGGAGACATATGAGATCTTAAGTTTTTAAAATGGTGCGTTTTCATTCACGGGTCTGACCTGGGCGTGGTGCCAAAGTCGGCCATTTTTCCGGCAAAATGACAAATTCAGTAAATGACTAATAGTTCCTTGACACAACGTTCAATCTTTTTCATATCTGGCATATATGTGCGGTATCCCACCCTTAACACAAGTGCATTGAAATATTACCCATTAGGCCTAGCGCCCCCTAGTGAGAACAGGAAATGCCTTTTTTTACGAGACAGGTTCCCCCTCCAAGGGAAAAAAATCTGTTGACCTCAAACCTGCATCAGGGGAGCCTTAAGACCTGTGTTCAGGTGCCTGATGAAAAATATTGAGGTTTCGTTGAAGCGGAGGGGTCCAAACAGGAAGTGAAAATGACCGTCAACAATTTGTCTCGCAAAAAACTTGGGACAATCATAACTCAGCAGATATACAGCATATCTGCGCCAAACTTCCCGTGTTTGTTGAGAGTCATACCCTGAAGGGTCTTGTAAGGGTCATTTGCATCAATTCTACAGTGCCAACTAGTGGCGACAGAAAGGAGTTTTAAAACAGGCCTTTCCCATTGGGTTTTTTCAATGTAGAGCAATGAAATTTGGGGAGTCCATATCTTATGCAAAACTGTTCCAAAAAGTCTCTTGCACCCATTTTCCAAATCCAACAGAAAATCAGGTATTTTGGATCGAATGTGAAAATTTTATCCATTTGTAGTATAGTTTACATTTTGAGGCCTGAACATGCACGAAAACTCACCAAATTTTGCACATACATGCGGCTTTGCGTGGATTTTGATAATCTTGCGACGTTACAAAAAAATGTAACAAAATGGCTCAGTGGCGCCCCCTTGAATTTTTCAAAAAGGCGTTTCCTATTAGTTTTTTTTTTAACGTAGAGCAATGAAATTTGGGGAGTCGATACCTTGTGCAAAACTGCTCCAAAAAGTCTCTTGAACCCATATTCCAAACCCAACAGGAAATCGGGTATTTTGGATCGAATGTGAAATTTTTATCAATAAATAAGGTTGCACATTTGAGACCTTGTCACACAGGGAGTTAGTTGGATCATCTTCAAAATTGGTGAGACTATTCAGGAGGCATAGGAGATCTAAAAATTTCAAAATGGTGCGTTTTCATTCACGGGTCTGACCTGGGCGTGGTGCCAAAGTCGGTAATTTTTTCGGCAAAATGACAAATTCAGTAAAAGACTAATAGCTCCTTGACACAACGTTCAATCTTTTTCATATCTGGCATATATGTGCGGAATCCCACCCTTAACATGAGTGCATTGAAACATGACCCATTAGGCCTAGCGCCCTCTAGTGGGAACAGGAAATTCCTTTTTTTTTACTAAACAGGCTCCTCCTCCAAGGAAAAAAATATATTCACCTGAAACCTGCATCAGGGGAGCCATAAGACATGTGTTCAGGTGCCTGATGAAAAATACTGAGGTTTGGTTGAAGCAGAAGAGTCCAACAGGAGAAGTGAAAATGACTGAAGCCATTTCGTCTCACCACAAGTTTTGAACAGTTATAACTTCTACAACATATCTGTGACAAACATCTTGTGCTTGTTGAGTCATACTCTGAAGGGTCCTGTAGGGGTCATTTGCATCAACCCTACAGCGCCAACTAGTGGCAATAGAAAGTCACTCATTTTTCTAATATATGTCCAGTTCTTTTCAGGTTGGTCATTGTAGTTTCAAGACCTTTTGAAATACTTATTTTACGGCCCATGTCCACATGTCTCTGTCTGTTGCCGTGACGACCCTTTATTCGCTCCTTTTTTGTAGTACTCTCTCCAATAGGGGTTTTTATCTCTTAGGTGTGTGAATGTAAAGAGGCGACTTTCGAGCATGTTAGGTTCCAATGAGATGATTAGAGAGGAGGATCTGCCACCACCCTGACCTGCACACTGTCAGAGTTGCGTGACGTCCGAGTTGCGCTAGATTGCGAGGGCCCGTTCAGTCCTGCTTGCAGGCCTAGTCAGTTTTGTTTTTCCTTCTAATCAGTTTTGTTTTTCCGGTCAAATTTTTTGGCATATTGTCCTCATGTGTTAATGTTTCTAATCAATATGAATGTGTTATTATTTACTGATTTTATTACATTTTTCAGTATCAAATGGTCAGAAATGTACTTTTGCGTATTTTTACAGTTTGGATGTGACTTTTTTTTTTTTTTTAAATTCAGGCAAATTGATGCGCTTTAAGTCTTTTCTGTTACAACCAAAACAATGTTAATAAAGTTATATTTTATTTAGGGCTGTCAAAATTATCGCGTTAACGAGCGGTAATTAACTTTTTAAATTAATCCTGTTAAAATATTTGACGCAATTAACGCACAAATGCCCTGCTCAAAGAGATTAAAATGACAGCATAGTGAAAGGTGTACTTGTTGTGTTTTTCAGAGTTTTGCCGCCCTCTGTTGGCGCTTGGGTGCGACTGATTTTATAGGCTTCAGCACCCATGAGCATTGTGGAAGTAATTATTGACATCAACAATGGCGGGCTACTAGTTTATTTTTTGATTGAACATTGTACAAATTTTATTAAAACGAAAACATGAAGAGGGGTTTTAATATAAAATTTCTATAACTTGTACTAAAATTTATCTTTTAAGAACTACAAGTCTTTCTATCCATGGATCGCTTTCACAGAATGTTCATAATGGTAACGCCATCTTGTTGATTTATTGTTATAATAAAGAAATACAGTACCTATGTACCGTATGTTGAATGTATATATCCATCTTGTCTTATCTTTCCATTCCAACAATAATTTACAGAAAAATATGGCATATTTTATAGATGGTTTGAATTGCGATTAATTTTTAAGCTGTAATTAACTCGTTTAAAAATTTTAATCGTTTGACACCCCTAATTTTATTGTAAGTTGATCTATGTTACTTTTTTTCTTTAATAGAAAAAAGCACACAATGTTGGGCAGAGGCATCTTATAATAGTAATATTATAGACAAATGATACTATTTACAGTGGCGGCAGAGTTTTGGGGGGGGGGGGGGGCATTTATGTCTTCCTTGGGCGGGGCGTAACAGAAAATAATTTAGAAGCACTGCCTTAACCCCATAAATAACCCTTATGACGATGCTGTCAAATAAAGTGTTACCTATTAACCCAAATAAATCAACAATAAGTGCAGGATTCAAAACAAGGGGGAAAAGTAGCGGCTTATAGTCTGAAATTTACAGTAAACCTATAGCTAACCTGGAAGTAATACGGAAGTCGAGTGACATCACTGTGAATAGGGCTTATTGGATTCTGCTTTTAAAAAAAGCGATAACTCCCCTTGGCCAACACTTATCTAAAGCAAACACCGGAATGTCTGCTAATGTTCCATCGGAAGGAGTCTTGCTCATTTCAGTACAAGATGGCTGCCAGCAAGCCAAGTGTTATTATTATTTTGATTGTTTGTTTTGGTGTCTTGATGTCAGAGTGTGCTGACAACGGGGAGGTGGAGCCAGAGGAGCAGGAGGCGCCACAGCAGCCTGCCCCGTCGGGGAATGCCAACACCACTGCGGGCGGCCGGAGAAACCCACCCGGTGGCAAGTCCAGTCTCATCCTGGGTTGAGCAACCCTTTTTTTCCCCTCTTCCATTTGAACACTTTTTTTTTTTTTTTTTTTTTTTTTGAAAGATAAATCCCGCTCTTGTCATGCTCTTCCTCTTGGTCCTTTCTAACGCCAACATGTCCTACGAATCCTTTTTTCTATTAAAGAACTGTCGATAAAAGCACTTTAAGTATCTCTGTGCCCTCCTTCCCGCCCCGTAGTGCTTTGACGCCGCCCGGGGATGGCGCCACGTTTATTAGTTCATCTCCCGTTGGTCCGTCTTGTGAATGCTCAAAAGGAAACCAATCTCAATTGTTGCGTGAATTTCTAAATACAATAAAGATTGATATGAATTTGGGGTGCTTTTTTTGTATTTCTTCAACCACCAGATGAGCTGACTTGGAAAAAATACCAACCGGACCACAAATTAAAAAAAACTCCTTTTTTTTCTTAATGATATTATTGAAATAATTGCACATTTCTTTACTATGATATAAGATGGGGCTTATGCATTTGCAAATAAAAAAATCTTCATGAAAAGGTTTCAGAATTTGAAAGAAAAATATTGTAATTTTAGTCGTATTTTTCAAAATAAAATTCACATTTGAGAGTTGTCCTGCTAGTCTTAGTTTTCACATTTTAAAGTTTTTTATTGATTAAAAGTTTTCCAAGTTAAAAAGATGTATGCATGATTTTTTTCCCCGAGAAAAGCTGTAATTCCCCTGGTCATATTTTTCTACCGGATTTTTTCATTTATAGCCCAAAAACTGTAATTATAGTTTTTTCTGGATAAAATCTATTCTAGATTTTAAAATATATTAATTTTTCTAGTAAGGCCTTACTTCTTTCTTTGTTTTAGTCAAGTCTTGCTTTTTTAACCGGAAAAAAAAAAAGTTGGATTATTTCTGCATAGTTAATTTTAATAATAATAAAAACATTTAGATATGAGCCTCCCTTGTAATAAACGCCACCTCCCTCCTAAATAAATAACCTCTCCCTAACAGTTTCAACAATGATGACCTCAAAATGACAAGATCAAAGTAGATGAAATCATCCTGCTGCATGGAATTTGACGAAGCCCCCATGGGTTGCAATTCTTCTTTGGTTCTTCTTTTCTGACCCAACAAGGCATTATCCAAACAGACTTGAGCTGATTTTTATGTGGGGCGAGTGTCCTTTTTATTAGGTTTTTGCGTCAAGCAACGACTATGCGGTCCTCTTGAAGGCTTTACTTTATTTGGAAGCGCTCATCTCAACCTACAGTAATCACTGGGCCCTCCCAGTTCACTCATTGGCTGACATTGACAGCAATGGATATAAAACAGTTTTTGAGTTTTTACTAAAAAGGAAAAAAAAGTGTGAACATTGAGAATTTACAATGGGTAAAACTCTCCAAGCCCCCATTTTAAAGTGAAAAATATAAAATACAAATGAACTGTTATAAAATGAAAATACGAGTTAAAAGAAGAATAAGCTGTAGGAACAAAGAACAATAATGGCTCAATTCTGATCATTCTCTATTCTACCTGAAAGTTTAAAGCCCTAAGCCCACACAATCAGAACCTGCACAAGCTGAGAGCCGAGCCTATACATTTCCAGCTCGAAAGGCATGCATGGGTCATCGGGGATCAGGAAAAACACTTCCTGTCCTAGGAAGTTCCAGCCAAGTGGAGGATTGATTTTCAGTGAGTCAGAACCGACAAGGAATGTCTCATGTTCTTGTCATCGTATTTTTTTTCCATATTCAAGTTCAACTTTTCAAGGTCCTTGTGTTGTATCTTATAGTATCTTAGGAAAAGTTTTAAAAAATACTCAGCTGAACATTAAAATTAATTTATTTTTTTCCTTTCTGCAAGGCTAAAAACGCGGCTTAAAAAACAATAAAAGAAGGACACATTTTCCAAGAATAAAGTTTTATTTCTAAGACGAATAGATATTGTGTGAATACATTTGTTTTGGGGTGGCTCTTTTTATTGAATATATGCAAATACAGTATATAATTCCACATTTTACACTAGTGTATTCAATGCAAATGGCATTTGCTTTTGTTGTTGTTGAAGTAGTAAAAACCCATGGGAAAATAACCAAGATGTATATACGGGCGGCCGGGGCGCAGTTGGTAGCTGGAGTTGTCCTTGGACCGAAGGGTCATCGGTTCGATTCCCGGCTTTGACTGCCCACTGTTGAAGCGCACTTGCGCGAGGCACTGAACCCTGATTTGCCTCCAATGGGTTGACAGCGTCTTGCATGGCAGTAGCCCGATTGGTGTGTGTGAATGTGTGCGTGAACAGGTAAATGTGTGCTAATGTAAAGCGCTTTGGGCATGGTAATCATGCAGATAAATGCGCTATATGCTGTAAGTACTGTCCATTTACCATGTAAATATTCATCAAAAAAAAAAAAAAAAAGTATTATTCCAAAAAGGATGTATTCTTTACGAGAACTAATGTTGCAATGTTATGGGATTGAAGTCTTTTTTGGGGGAGGTATTATACTATTATTATATTATAAAAGAGAAAAGTCATTTTGAGAACAATGTATTTTTAGTGTGAAAAATACAATCTTTAGTCATGTCATGTTTTTTAAAAAAAGTACCTGTATATATATATATTTTTTTTTTTTTTTTAAAGAAAAAAACGACATTTTTTGGTGGGGGGACTCCTTAAATAATCATTTTCACATGTTTATAACATATTTATTATATTAATATATATATATATATATTAATATATATATATATATATATATATATATATATATATATATATATATATATATATATATATACATATACCCTATAATGCCTGAGCCCAGAAATAATAAACAGAAAATTCAGTTTTTTTTTTTTATTTGAAAGATTTATGTGGTCCTTAAACATAATATGAAACAAAAATCTATTAAATTTGAATTTGCATATATGTTCTCTAATTTGTACAATAAATGATACAGTAAGCATTATATGCAATTGTCGTGGTAAATGAATACAACTAAACTGAGACTGACCACAATAAGGCTTTAAAGTTTCTTTTACTGCGATGAGGTCCAGAAATTATTTTTTAAAATGTGAAACATTTGGCAATACAGTAAAGGGTGAATGTCGGGTGGCAGTATGGAGGAAGTCGGCGTGATGTCACGATGACGTCACCTCGCTTAGCAACGTGTCGCCATTTTGTGAAGGGGGAACGCACAGCTAAACATTCCATAGACAAACGTCTGAAATACATATATTTCAGGTGTGTTTTGAGTCTTTTTCCCTAAAAACGTCTTGAACGTGTCTTACTATTATCATGAGTCACTGCCGACAGACGCGAGGAGGCGATGCAATTTAAAATTAGCGTTTATTGGCTTACAAAGCTGCCGATACAAAGTCGCAGCTGATAGCTAGATAAACAAAGGACTGGCCTGCTGTGGAGTTCGGAAACAACTACCACATAAAGTCACCCAGTAAGTTGACCTTTATCATTTACGTGGAATATGTACTGTGTGAAAGTGAGAAAATTGATAGTATATACGAAGTGATTATTTCTGCCATAACCGGTAATTCGCCTCCAAGCGTTATTTAGCCGTGAGCACGTCACTGCAAAATAACCAATTCCCACCAGGCCAATAATATACCGATTGACTAATCAGAGCAGTTCACTACAAAAGAAAAATAACGCTTTGCGAGTTGCCGGTTACGGTAATAATAACCACTGCCTAGACTATTGAATCCAAGCAGCTAATTGGGGCAAAAATTAAAGTTTACTCACCAGTAATAAAATGTCGGCTGCAAACGTAAATGTGCTTGGATTTAGGTTCCCACAGGCGAAAATAGTCCACAGAACCGTCTTCTTTTACTGTTCCTCGATTAATTGCTCTCAGCCATTTGTTTCTCCTTTTCTTCTCACGTGGAAGAATGAAGAACTTCAAATGCTGCTCCGAACTCTTCCTTGTGTGACAACCCGCAACACAGCAACTTTTAGTCATTCCGACGGAAAAAAGACCGCAAATAAAATGGAAGTTAAATGCGTTTGTATTACAATGCACGACAGAGCAACTGCTTGTGACTCGTCTTTTGCCCCATTGTCAATATGGCGACGCTTTGTTGTGGCTGGTGACGTCATTAAATGCCCGGATGTCCGACTTCCTCTATATGAAACTTGTTAACTCATTCACCCATAGCTATAGCAGTCAAATGTCAATGTTATCTTTATGGGAGAGCAAAACTTATTATAAATATCAATGTCATTTGCCTTTCGTATAAACCGAGGGGAAATGATTAAAATCAGTTTTATTTTAAGCCATTCCACAGTCATAGTAGTAATTACAATACAGTATTAATTTATGTACTGAAGAAGTGTTTTTTCCCCTCGTCTGTGAATAAAATGTCACCTTTTTTAAATATCAAGCAGCTTTTGTTTCTCCAGTTTCTCCCAGAATGTTTCCCTCTTGTTCACTTCCTAAAATGTCCATATTTGTTGTAAACGTGTAGATTAACAACGCCTAAATATTCGTTCCTCCCATTTGATGAACAGGAGTTTACGACAAAACACTCGGCACGTTGGGAAATGTAGTCTTACTCTTCCCACACACGTTCGATGTTAAACGCGTGTATTTACGAATTAAAACTACAATCTCCAAAAACCGCCTGCTGCATTATGCTGGCACTACCTCACGGTTAGTAGTTTTCTGGAACAGGAAACAAACAATAGAAAGCGACTCGACGTAAAGTTTGGACTACAACTCCCAGCATTTAGGCAAGCCAACCCTCCTCTGTTCTTCCCGCTGTCTTCCCCGAGCGCCCCTGTTTTCTTGTTTGGCTAAAGATGGCGTTAGCGGCTAACACAGGCGATTGGTTTTTGTGTCACACGGACTTTTTGGACGGTTGCGGCGCAGCATCGAGTAATCATAGCTTTGCCTCGTCACTCGGTGTGTGAAAATATGTTACATTAGCCAAACACGCGTCAGGGAGCCGGAAAAACGATTGGCTGGCCTTCGACACGACATAGGCCTGTTTTGCGGTGAGCAGAGGGAAAGCGGGCGGGACTTCATTTCCCATGAGCAACCGCGGCATCAGGTGGTACAGTATTCTTTTCCGTGTCGGAAATAGTATTATACTGACGCGGGCGTTTTTCAATTTTCTAATGACAGTATGAATGAACTCAATTATGGCACCGTTGGAACGTGATAGACAAATGAAATGGTGTTAAAGCAAACAAAGTTGTGTTCTGCAGTTGTTGGAAACGTGTCTGTGAATGAAATTGCAAAGAAAAGTTAAAAGACTAGTGAGCCAGTAGGCTGGCTACATGGTTTAAAAACAAACAAACAAACAAAAAAAACATGACAGCTTTACCTATACAAAGTGTCCGGAAGCAGTGCCGAGCCTCTTCCAACAGGGAAGGGTCTCCATCTGCACCCGAGTCCTCCTTGACCTGGTGCCTGGCCCACCTGAGCAAACCGCCACCTGATTCAGAAGTAGAACTGGTCAAGAGGTCTCGATTCGCCCAGTGGCGCGCACTGGTCGCCATCCGAACGCAGCACATTAAAGGCGACAAGGCCGGCATCACCCGCTTCCGGACTCAAGGGGGTCTGCGGCCCTTGCTGGACCTGCTCGGCCACCCGGGCTGCTCTAGGAAGACTCTGGACTTGACCCTCAGCATCCTGGCCAACTGCTGTACTGAACAGGAGACGCGCATCGCGGTGAGAGAGAGAGACTTATAACACCGAGGTCATGTCAGAATTAAAAAAAAACCCTTCAAACGTTAAATCTGTACATTTTCAATATAGGTCCGCAAGCTTGATGGAATCAAGATTGTTGGTAAGTGTTCAGATTTTTTTTTCTCGTGTAAGAAACCAGTTGAAAACATGTTCTTGCTGTCTCAGTGGATGTGATGAAGAGGAATGTGGCCCATGAAACCATCCAGAACCGAGCTGCGCGGGCTTTGGGGAATCTCGCCATGGACTCGGAGAACTCTGCGCTGATCCACTCGGCCGGTGAGTTGAAATTCCCTGTATTAGGACTAAAGAGTCCACTCATTGATAACTAATCCATTATCAAATTAGTCAAATTTTCTGCAGGGCCGAAAACCAAAAGTGGTTTTTGCCATGTGCCAAAAATTTTTTGCCATGTGGCATTTTTTTTTTTTGCCATGTGGCAAAAAGGGCCGAAAACCAAATGTGTTTTTTGCCATGTGGAATTTTTTTTTTTACCATGTGGCATTTTTTTGCCATGTGTCAAAATATTTTGTCACATGGCAAAAAAATTTTGCCACGTGGCAAAAAAATTTGGCCACATGGCAAAAAAATGTTGCATCATGGCACAAATTTTTTGCCACAGGGCAAATACCACTTTGGGTTCTCGCTGTCTCTCCAAATTTTCATAGTTAATTGTTTTTAGAGACATTGTTGACCTCAGAATTGTCCAAATACTCTTTGTGAATCACGTAACTCATTGGCTGTCGTTGACAGTTCTAGATGTCCAATCTATTTTGACTGGGAGGTACTGGTAGCTTAAGAGTAAATATTTGTATTCATTTAAAAATGGCCATGTTTTAATTTTTTATAATGTTTATTAATTTGGATTTTTCTAATTTAAAAAAAAGGGGGGGCCAGTAATTTTTCTCTTAATTTAATTTTAAAGTTTTAATTAAAAGTATTACATTTTTGTTAATAGAAAACATAATTATGTTCTTTTTTTATTATATTTTTTAAATTTCAATTTAATTAGAGTAGTAAATAAAAAAAGGAAAAAGCTACGAAAATTTAAATTATTTTTTAATTAAAAAAAAGCAACTAAAAAATACAGAAAATATTCCCTGATTTGTGTTATATGAAATCACATGATCAAATATCACCTAAAAAACAATAATTAAAAATTAAAAAAAGAGAAAACTGTAAATATTACCGTATTTAAATTGCTTTTAAAGTTGTAATTGTTTTTTAAGCAAAAAAGAAAAAAATGCAGTAATACAAACAGTAAATAGTGTGATTTATATAGCAACTGGCTATAAAAGTTTGTAATTCGTTGAGTGTCAAAACAATGGTTTGTGGCAGCACTAGACTAGGGTTGCAGCTATCGAATATTTAAGTAATCGATTCATCTATCAATTAGTTTGAATAATTTAGTAATCGGATTTGGGCAATTAAAATTTAGGAGATGTAAAACCAAGGCTTGCTAAGATTGCACTTTCATAAGAGCATTAACCTTGTGTTGGACTTTACAGGAAGCACCAGCCATGTTAGATGAGTTATGTCATATTAACTGTTACCACTACAGGGCAGTGTATCCACCCGATTGAATAAAAATGCATGCAAACACTTTCAAAACAAACCATTACAACGCCACTGTAATAAAACGAATCCTCGAAGCGACAACATTTGATTTGCTTTTTTCTAATCAAATTACTCGAGTTAATTGAGTAATCATTGCAGCACTACACTAGACTGTATACACCTTGTTCCTGTTCAGGCGGTGTTCCTCTACTCCTCCTGTGCATGTCACTGCCATCCACACCGTCCTCACCCACCTCAACGCCGCCAATAGATGCCTGCCCCAAGCTGGAGTGCGCCCAGTCGGCCTCGCGGGCCCTCCTCTACCTGTCGGACGCGCCGGCCAACCGCCTATCTCTGCTCACCCAAGGCGCCCTGTCCGCCGTCGCTCCCTTCGTCGCCACGGAGTTCCCACAAGGATTGCGGCGGGCGGCCCTGAAGACTCTCCACGAGCTCACCCGAAGCTGTGGCCCCGAATGCGCCCGGGAGGCGTCCCGCTCGGGGGTCTTGGCCCAGCTGGGCATCATGGCCTCGGGAGAGGCCGGGAAGCCGTTCGAAGAGCTGGCGCTGAAGACCCTCGCCAACTTGTGCTCACAGGGATGCCTGCGCCCCTTGGTGGGCTCCCTCGGGGTGATCCCCAAGTTCACGGCGGAGGCCAAAAAAGACCCCCACAAATCGGGGGTCTTCTTCAGGGCGCTGTGTCTGTGCTGCAAGGAGGCGGTCAACCGCGCAAAGGTGAAGGAGAGCGGCGGGCTGGAGGTTCTGGTGGGCTTTCTAGCAGCGCACCCAAGTCACCCCCTGGCGCGGCTTGCCATCCTGGCGTGCGTGGACTTTGTCTTCGACGAGTCGGCCGTGGAGCAGCTGCAGGACTTGGGGCTGGTGCCCCTGCTGGTGGCTCGGTTGGAGGCGCTCACCGTCGGCGACAAGACTGAGGCGGAGGCTGGCGGGGGCGCTTCTTCGGCATCCGCTCAAAGCGAGTCGCTGTCGCCGTCCTGCTTGGACTCCTTTGACTTTGCACCTTTCGAGGACTGCAAGAAGGATGAGGGTGGAAAAGAACAAGGATCCTCCAGCTTCCTTAGACTCAGGTACCATATACAGTGATCCCTCGCTACTTCGCGCTTCAAACTTTGTGCCCTCAGTCCGTCGCGTTTTTTTTTTTTTTTTCAATTAAAGAATAAATAAATTAATGCAGATGAACTGTCCCAATCCAATCATGTAGTCTCCCTCTCCCTCCTGCTGCTTTTCTTGGTCTGGCAGTGCACTGTAGTTGCTTATTAAAGTTAACAATGATTGATAGACGTGAAAATTTGATCTTGGCAGAGATGCTTGGAAGCCGAAACTTCAAAGCGCCATATGCGTCAATCATCATTTAGCTTGTTATAAAGTTGCTGTGGCAACTCACTGTGTGTAAGTGAGCAGCTTGAGCGGATTTGAGTGGCCTCACTCAATGAAGCATTTAATAAATACTTAAATACAAATAAAATAAATCTGAATAAATACATTGAACACACACAAAAAAAAAAAAAAAAAAATCGCTACTTCTCTGTTTTTCCACTAATCGTGGCGGGTTCTGGTCCCCATTAACCATGAAAAACAAGGCATTACTGTACAACTATTTATTTTTAGAATGACTCTTTTACATTTTACAAATGAAAAGTGGCTTCCAAAGACAATTTATACAGTATTGTCGACTAGTCGGTTCATATTTAAAGCACCGTGTTTGCTGTTTATATTAGACAAGCCAGGGAATATTTACAATCTGTATAAATATGGTGGAAAACACTCAGGTGACTTGAAGTTCCGCTCTGAGACCCCCAGTTTGGCCAGATTTCAAAATTGTCCGATATGCATGTGTGATACATCATTGGAAAGCTTAAAATCTGAATTTTCTCGGGGAAGAAAAATTTTGAACAGGAGGGCATTAAAAAAAAAATTTAAACAGCGAAACCCTAACTTGAGGTGAAAGCATGAAAGAGCACAATTAAAGACTCCATGATTTTAATGAGAAATTATCGCGTACTCTTGTTTCGATCCAAAAACTACTTGTAGCATGTATCACCAAGTGTCAAGACACAGCTGTGAATGGCCGCGGGTGGATTTTTGGGGGATTTATGGTTGAAACATGGTAATATAACAAGGGGCGCGATGCAGAAATCGCGGAGTGGTCATCAAGGAGTGGTTGAGATTTTGTATTTCATATATTTACCCTTTTAAACTTTTTTTTTTTTTTTTTCCATTTTCTTTGTTTGGATCGTTTATTTATCATCTAACATATCGGAGAAAATGCAACAGTTAACAAAAAAAAAAAATACAATTAAGCGATAGTTATGAGGTAGATATCCGTGACTTATTTACAGACACCATTTTCTTCATTGTGACGTCATTTGTGTAAAAGTTTGAAATATGCGAGTGAATAATTTTTTGAAGCGTTTTCTTTTTTGTTTTAAAACTAAATATTAGACATCAATTAATGATTGTGATCTAAAAATAACATTTTGAATAATAAATAATTAACTACCTTTTTTTATGGCTGGGTTTAATTAAAAGCGGTTGCGCGACGTCTGTAAACGATGGCCTCCAGGGTAAAACGGACGAATTGAAAATAGTTCGGGGGCTTAATGCACTATGAATCTGCTATGGCAGTCTATAGACATAGTGTTCTATCAAACACAACAGTTATTTTGGCTTAAAATACAGCAGTTTATTTTAAAGAGGGATGCAAGAGCAGAAACTGCATTTTCAGTCTTGTCTGTGTTTTCCACCAAATATATATTTTTTGAAATGTAAAACAATTTTAGTCCAAAGGCTCACATACCATATTCATTATTCACAAACATTTTTTTAAGCCGATTCAAGAATGGCTGTTTTACTAATCAAATATGGCTGCCACAAACGATTATTTTAACAGTCAACTAATCACCAGTTAATTTTGCAATTAGTCAACTAATCAGTTCATATATTGAGCTCATTGTTTGCTGCTTATATCAGTGGTCTCCAACCCGGTCCTCAAGGGCCCGCTGTGGGTCGTGGTTTTTGTTCCTGCCGATCCAACACAGATAGCTGAACCAATGAGGTTTCTGCTAAAACAAGCAGCACCTGATTGTAATCAACTGATTGGACTTGTTGTTGGAGACCACTGGTCACTGGACACTTAAACAAAAATTTAAAACATTAGAAATGTCAAACCATTTAATGTACATAAAAAGAATAGTTATGCTTTTAATTTAGGGTGAGGGTTTTTTTAATGTGTATTTTTAATTAAATTAATTAAAAACATTTTTTTTAAAAGATACATTTTTATTGAAAAATCAATCAATTTAATACAAGCAGTCCCCAGGTTACGATGTACCAGACTTGGACGATTTCGACTTTATGACGCCAGTTTCGTCCGTTATTTTGTCTCCAGTCTTTTTTTTCTTTTTTTTTTTATGTTGACTTTTGTTTTGTCAGGCTTGCTTTTATTTTGGCGCAGGACGCATAGAGCAGCTAGTACTTCCACATGCGAGTAAGAGTGGATGTCGAAGAAGAGCGCACGCACACACACGAGGAAGTTGCGCAGTCGAGTGAGTGAGAGAGAGAGAGGGGAAAGAAAGCCTGCACGCACATTTGTTGCTTGTGAAGCATCCACAGATGCAACACCCCTATACAACAGCTTTTGTACTGTTTATTGTGCGTTTTCAATTGTGGTCGAATACTTGGGGCGAGTTTATGTGATTGTTTTTGATGATGCGCGGACGCTAACTGATACATGCTAATCATTTGTGTGTATTGTGATTGCTGTATCAGCAGCTAGTTATAAACACAAATTTGAAGTGCTGTTATTGAAGATGAAACTCATTTAATTTCATTTTTATTTTAGTTTTCATCTGCAAGTGTTGATGTCATGAGAAGCTGAATAAAGTCAGCAAACCACACGGACATCTAACATCTTCACTTTGGAGCTTAGATCGTTGTCTAGCTAGGATTTTGCGGCAAAGTCTTGGCGAGGACGGCACAGTGACGTATAATAGAGCAGGGCGGTAAACCGAAAATTTACCGTCACCGAAATTCTTAACGATGACCGACGTAATTTTGACCATGTCGGTAAATTCGGTAAATTAATAAAACAAGAAAATATAGTCTTTTCATCCCCCTTTGATTCTGTGTTGTTCGTCTATGTTCATTCCCCTTTAAGAAAGCAGTGAATGTGCTTACGTAGGGAGTCACGTGATCATCAGGAAGCCAATCAAACAAAAGCCCGGTAAGCTAACGCTAGCAGCTAACGCTACAAGCAAAACGTGATGGAGTGTGGCTTAAGGGAGGTTCACCAAACTTTCAACCGACATTTAGTAGACTCTTGGTGGCATCCAGACGGGCTTTCACCCGCTGTCCTCCTTTGTTCTCACGATTTCCGGAGATGGTGCTTTCAGTGCTTTCTACTGGTAGCGAGGCTAACGCTAGCTAGCGGCTAACGCTACAAATGAACGTTATGGAGTCGGATAGCGGCTCTAACATTGTCGAAACGGCTGAACTTAATGAGTGGATTGGGCACGGACTGCATCTAGCAATTACTATGTGGCGTTATTTTGTATCTGTCTGTGTGTGATTCCTCTGATAGCTTTTGTGATGGTAAAGCATTCAGCATAAAGTACAATCCAACGGCAAAACTTATAATGACCGAGAAATGGCCCCAGCTATTTTTATTGTGCGTGCATTTATTAAAAAATGCACTGGGGGGGAAAAAAACCCTTAAACCATAAAGTAAACACTTGTATTTAATAAT
Source organism: Corythoichthys intestinalis (assembly GCF_030265065.1). NCBI lineage: Eukaryota > Metazoa > Chordata > Actinopteri > Syngnathiformes > Syngnathidae > Corythoichthys > Corythoichthys intestinalis. The sequence continues at coordinate 31,626,985 of NC_080410.1, read as the reverse complement.
TATGTCACAGCAGCCATTAACAATAAGTTGTCTTTTTGAAGTGTACTGTTCAAGCTGCAAGTCATTTGTGTTACAATTACATGTTTGGACAGGCATATTGATTTTGACAATGTACATTGTTCAAGTCATACACGCTGTTATAAATGCTCATACTTGAATTCTTATTGCTTACAATACATTTTTATAAACTTAATGTTTAGACTGCATGTACAATTGTTAAATAAAGTATATCAAATTGAATGCTGGTAAATAAATCAACAAGAAATAGTTAATCTGTATTTCATGCATTGATTCAGATTTTCAAATTATATAACAGTCCGCTTGGGCGAATTTATCGGCATTTATCGTTATCGAGATAAATCTGCTCAATTTATCGTGATACATGTTTAAGGCCATATCGCCCAGCCCTAACGTATAATACATGTTTTTGGGTAGTTCTTTTGAGATATAGGGGTTATTTAGGGGGTATTTAAATGGTTAATTGCGACTTACGTGGAAATTTGGGTTATGTGTCCAGCGTAGGAACGGAACTCGTTCGTAACCCGGGGACTACCTGTGAACATTAAAATGAATAAGAGAATATTCACTTGATTATGTTTTTTGTTTTTTTAATTCAAAAAATGGAAAAATTAACATAAAAGGAATCATTTAAAAAAAAATAAAATAAAGAACTCACTTCACAATATTAAATTAAAAAAATATTTAAAAAATAAATAAATATAAAATATAATAAAGACAATATTTTCTATAACACATTCATTGCCATTGACTGCGCTATATGTCCAATCCATTTGAGCACAAAAGCAATGAAAAATTATTGTTGTTGATTGCAGGTCATGGCTGCTCTCCGAGGGTATGATCTCCAGTGAAGAGGACTTACTGGATTCCTCCAACAGCGCCGACGGGGACTGGGCGTCGTCCCCTGCTCAAAGCTCACCCAAACCAGACTGCCTCACTCCGTTAAAACCGCGCTCTCCTCTCAACGCCGCTACCTCAAAGAAAGAAGCTCTCAGTTCCTCGCCGTCGCCATGGAAAGCGGCGTCCCCGACCTCCAAGTTCTCGTCACCACACAGGAGGCGGCAACGGACACCAGGGGCAATTTCCTCGTCGGCCGAGCTCACCGTCGACGCGCCTCCGTTGGCGCCGCGGCCATTCGCTTACCGGCATCCGTACCACCCTGAACCCTGGACGCCCGAGTCGCCCGTCCTGCTGCTGCTGTCGCGCTTCTCCCACGCTGCGGAACCCAGCCCCGCCCTGCTCACTTCAGGTACCGTGTCGGGACTGCTACGCTATCTGGGCCAGCACCGGGACCCCAGCGGGCGCTGCTTCCGCCTGCTATGCCGGCTCAGCTGCAACCCAGGCTGCCTCCGGGCGCTGGTCCGCACCGGTGCCGTGGCCCTCATTCACCACAAACTCTGCCAGAGCGACGACGGGGTCGGGCGGCAACAAGATCGAGTCAGAACCAAGGTCAAACAGCTCGGTAAGACTAGAGAGAGTTTCAGGAGAATATGAAAGTTTTGGAGTGTCCATACAGTACTAGCGCCCTTCAAACTTAAGGCTTTAGCTCAGGAATTTCAACTTATGGTTTTAACTTTGACAGCAATAATACATATGAAGGCTGCTATAAACGATTAAGCACAGATTATTTTTGCAATGATTGGACTAATTGCTTCATGAATAAATCATGGTACTTTATTTACTGTTAAGTCAACATGGGTAAACCTCAACCATGAGAGACAGAATGTGGAGAAAAAAACCCCAGAAAATCACATTGTTTGATTTTTAAAGAATTTATTTGCAAATCATGGTGGAAAAAAAATATTTGGTCAATACCAAAAGTTCATCTCAATACTTTGTTATGTACCCTTTGTTGGCAATAACGGAAGCCAAACGTTTTCTGTAACTCTTCACAAGCTTTTCACACACTGTTGCTGGTATTTTGGCCCATTCCTCCATGCAGATCTCTAGAGCAGTGATGTTTTGGGGCTGTCGTTGGGCAACACGGACTTTCAACTCCCTCCACAGATTTTCTATGGGGTTGAGATCTGGAGATTGGCGAGGCCACTCCAGGACCTTAAAATGCTTCTTATGAAGCCACTCCTTTGTTGCCCTGGCTGTGTGGTCGGGATCATTGTCATGCTGAAAGACCCAGCCACGTCTCATCTTCAATGCCCTAGCTGATGGAAGGAGATTTTCACTTAAAATCTCTTGATACATGGCCCCATTCATTCTTTCCTTTACACAGATCAGTCGTCCTGGACCCTTTGCAGAAAAACAGCCCCAGAGCATGATGTTTCCCCCCCATGATTCACAGTGGGTATGGTGTTCTTCGGATGCAATTCAGTATTCTTTCTCCTCCAAACAAGAGAACCTGTGTTTCTACCAAAAAGTTCTATTTTGGTTTCATATGACCATAACACATTCTGCCAGTCCTCTTCTGGATCATCCAAATGCTCTCTAGCGAACCGCAGACGGACGTGTACTGGCTTCAGCAGGGGGACGCGTCTGGCAGTGCAGGATTTGAGTCCCTGGCGGCGCATTGTGTTACTGATAGTAGCCTTTGTTACTGTGGTCCCAGCTCTCTGTAGGTCATTCACTAGGTCCCTCCGTGTGGTTCTGGGATTTTTGCTCACCGTTCTTGTTATCATTTTGACGCCACGGGGAGAGATCTTGCATGGAAATTATCAGTGGTCTTGTATGTTGTCCATTTTCTAATAATTGCTCCCACAGTTGATTTCTTTACACCAAGCGTTTTACCTATTGCAGATTCAGTCTTCCCAGCCTGGTGCAGGTCTACAATTTTGTCTCTGGTGTCCTTTGACAGCTCTTTGGTCTTGGCCATAGTGGAGTTTGGAGTGTGACTGAGTTTGTGGACAGGTGTCTTTTATACCGATAATGAGTTAAAACAGGTGCCATTAATACAGGTGGAGCCTCGTTAGACCTCGTTAGAAGAAGTTAGACCTCTTTGACAGCCAGAAATCTTGCTTGTTTGTAGGTTACCAAATATTATTTTCCACTCTAATTTGGAAATAAAAATTTTAAAAATCAAATAATGTGATTTTCTGGGTTTTTTTTCACATTCTGTCTCTCACGGTTGAGGTTTACTCATGTTGACAATTACAGGCCTGTCTAATGTTTTCAAGTAGGAGAACTTGCACAATTGGTGGTTGACTAAATACTTACTTGCCCCACTGTAATAACTGTTGTTTTTTTTCTATTTGTATTAGTTAAAATTTTTTATTTTTAACATTTTAAAGATTTAAAAAGTGGCTTTTTAGTTTTTCAATACGTTTATTTTTTTTGAAAATATATTTTTTAAAAACTTTTGTTTCCTTTTTTGTTTATAACTTTAAAAATTTAAATGTATTTTTTGTTTGAAATCTTCTGTAATTTAGTATAAATGTATTTAAAAAAAAAAAACGTTTACATAAGATTGAATGTTTTCTTTCTTGTTTAAAATACATAAATGGGAGAATATCCAATCCGTTTTGACTGCTCTTGCAGCGATCCCCTCCCAGTCAAAATATATTGGACGTCTGTCACTGTCAATGGCAGCCAATGAGTAGAGCCCTCATACCTCAATGTTGTTTATTTGGGCAGCATTGCAGTATTCAAATACGAAGTGTGGTGGCCTTTTTGTGCAGGTGTGACTCTCCTCAACAATCTACACATCCAGTGCGAGTCGTCGTTCGGCGCGGGGATCGTAACGCACGTCATGCTTTCGGGCTCTGAGGCGGACCGAGTCAACTGCGCGCTCTCCCTGCCTTTGATCAGCAGGTCAGTTCTGTTCCCTGCTGTGATTACAACCCCTAGCAAAAAGTATGGAAACACCAGTCTCGGACAAGCACTCCCTCAGACATTTTATTATGTAGAACAAACTCTGATAAAAAGCTTGAAAAAATAATGAATTAGTTCAAAAGTGCAACTCCTTGGCATTCAGAAACACTAAAAGAAATGAAAAAAAAAAAACATTGTGGTGGTCAGTAAATGTTACTTTTATAGAGCAAGTGCGGGGAAATATAGAATCACTCCATTCTGAAGAAAAAAATATGGAATCGCTCCATTTTGAGGAGAAAATAAAGACACACGCAGTCTATTTCCTTTCCTTAATTGGGCCCCTGCCTCATATTAGATCTGCTCGTTAGTCAGCAGTTAAAAGCAGTGCAGTTATCACACCTTGGAGGGCTGCTGGACCAAATGGATTCACAAGAATCATGGCTCTAACAAGAGAGATGTTTCTTGAGACCAAGGAGAAGATTATCAAACTTCTTGAAGAAGGTAACGCTACACGTATGGTTGCCGAAGATGTGGGCTGTTCAGTCAGTTGTATCAAAAATCTGGACCAAGTACAAACAGCATGGCAAGGTGGTTAAAGTTAAGCGTACTGGTAGACCGAGGAAGACATCCAAGCGTCACGACAAACAACTAAAGGCCATATGTCTTGAAAACAGAGGAGTCAAGCTGGAGTCAAGGTATGTGACAGAACTGTCTAAAATCGCCTAAAGGAAATGGGATTTTCATACAAGAAAGCTAAAAGGAAACCATCATTGACACTTAAACAGAAAAGAACAAGACTGCAATGGGCTAAGGAGTGGCAATCATGGACTGTGAATGACTGGATGAAGGTTATTTTCAGTGATGAGTCGAGAATCTGCATTGGACAAGGTGATGATGCTGGAACTTTGGGTTTGGTGCCGTTCCAGTGAGATTTACAAAGATGACTGCCTGAAGAAAATATCAAAATTCTCTCAGTCCTTGATGATATGGGGCTGCATGTCAGGCAAAGGCACTGAGGAGATTGCTGTGGTTAAATCTTTAATAAATGTACAAGTGTACATTGAAATTTTAGACAGCTTTCTTATCCCTTCAATTGAAAATATGTCATTTTCCAAGATGACAATACATCATGCTACAGAGCTAAAGCATTCCTTGGAGAAAGACTCATCCAGTCAATGTCATGGCCTGCAAATAACCCAGTTCTCAACCCTATTGAAAACCTGTGGTGGAAATTGAAAAAAAACGGTCCACAGCAAGGCTCCGACCTGCAAGGTTGATCTGGCAACTGCAATCAAAGAGAGTTGGCAACAAATTGATGACGAATACTCATCAAGTGCATGCTTCAGAGACTGCAAGCTGTCATAAAAGCCAGAGGTGGTGCAACTACACTGTAAATACTAGAGATGTGTTTTGATTGTTATTTCTTTGTTTGTTTCTAATGATTCCATATATTTTTCCTCAGAATGGAGTGATTCTATATTTATTTCCCTGTACTTGCTCTATAAAAGTAACATTTACTGACCACCACAATGTTTTTTATTCATTTCATTTAGTGTTTCTGAATGCTAAAGAGTTGCACTTTTTAACTAATTCATTATTTTTTCAAGCTTTTTATCTCAGTTTGTTCTACATAATAAAATGTCTGCGTAAGAGCTCGTCTGAGACTGGTGATTCCATACTTTTTGCTAGGGGTTGTAATAACCATGACCATACAGAGCTATACACGTATGTTGGATAACTGTCATCCAATTAATTTAAATTGGGAGGACTGGTTGTAAATGATCGTCTTTCAATGGCATTGATGGTGGGAAATGTCCAATCCATTTTGAACAAATGATCATTCTCAACCTCCCAGTTGCCGATCAAATTTTATTCATTTTTTAATACGGTAAATAACAGCATGCATCTTTAATATTCTAATCTATCTTGCTTTATTGTAAAACAGTTAAAAATAATTCTAATAAGTCTGAATATGAGCCAGATGTGAGCATTCACTAAACAACCGGTATTGTTTGACCCAATACACTCTCAAAGGAAAGATACAGTAATGAGGCCATCTAGCGGCCGCAAAACAATCACTGCACAGTGACAATATGGAGTGCCAATACAAATTCCACTTCCTCCCACAATCGTAAACATTCTCAGGATCGTGAAAGTATCATTCACGCTCGAGAGGCATACAGTGTGTTTATATGTATGTATATATGTACAGTGGGGCAAATAAGTATTTAGTCAACCACTAATTGTGCAAGTTCTCCCACTTGAAAATATTAGAGAGGCCTGGAATTGTCAACATGGGTAAACCTCAGCCATGAGAGACAGAATGTGGGGAAAAAAAACAAAATCACACTGTTTGATTTTTAAAGAATTTATTTGCAAATCATGGTGGAAAATAAGTATTTGGTCAATACCAAAAGTTCATCTCAATACTTTGTTATGTACCCTTTGTTGGCAATAACGGAGGCCAAACGTTTTCTGTAACTCTTCACAAGCTTTTCACACACTGTTGCTAGTATTTTGGCCTATTCCTCCATGCAGATCTCCTCTAGAGCAGTGATGTTTTGGGGCTGTCGTTGGGCAACACGGACTTTCAACTCCCTCCACAGATTTTCTATGGGGTTGAGACCTGGAGACTGGCTAGGCCACACCAGGACCTTGAAATGTTCCTTTGTTGCCCTGGCTGTGTGTTTGGGATCATTGTCATGCTGAAAGATCCAGCCACGTCTTATCTTCAATGCCCTAGCTGATGGAAGGAGATTTTCACTCAAAATCTCTCGATACATGGCCCCATTCATTGGTCCCTTAGCAGAATTACAGCCTCAAAGCATGATGTTTCCACCCCCATGCTTTACAGTGGGTATGGTGTTCTTTGGATGCAATTCAGTATTCTTTCTCCTCCAAACACGAAACCCTGTGTTTGTACCAAAAAGTTCTATTTTGGTTTCATCTGACCATAACACATTCTCCCAGTCCTCTTCTGGATCATCCAAGTGCTCTCTAGCGAACCGCAGACGGGCCTGGATGTGTACTGGCTTCAGCAGGGGGACACGTCTGGCAGTGCACGATTTGAGTCCCTGGCGGCGCATTGTGTTACTGATAGTAGCCTTTGTTACTGTGGTCCCAGCTCTCAGTAGGTCATTCACTTGGTCCCCCCGTGTGGTTCTGGGATTTTTGCTCACCGTTCTTGTTATCATTTTGACGCCACGGGGTGAGATCTTGCATGGAGCCCCGGATCGAGGGAGCTTATCAGTGGTCTTGTATGTCTTCCATATTATAATAATTGCTCCCACACTTGATTTCTTTACACCAAGTGTTTTACCTATTGCAGATTCAGTCTTCCCAGCCTGGTGCAGGTCTACAGTTTTGTCTCTGGTGTCCTTCGACAGCTTTTTGGTCTTGGCCATAGTGGAGTTTGGAGTGTGACTGACTGAGGTTGTGGACCTGTGTCTTTTATACCGATAATGAGTTAAAACAGGTGCCATTAATACAGGTAACGAGCGGAGCCTCGTTAGGCCTCGTTAGAAGATGTTAGACCTCTTTGACAGCCAGAAATCTTGCTTACTTGTTGGTGACCAAATACTTATTTTCCACTCTAATTTGGAAATAAACTCTTTAAAAATCAAACAATGTGATTTTCTGTATTTTTTTTCCACATTCTGTCTCTCATGGTTGAGGTTTACCCATGTTGGCCTCTAATATTTTCAAGTGGGAGAACTTGCACAATTAGTGGTTGACTAAATACTTATTTGCCCCACTGTATCTTGTGTTCTATAAAGTCTTCGAAGCAGGCAATCCTTGGCTGGGTCTGATTCTCCGCGCAATCTGCCGACGGGCACGGAGTTTAAGCATATTATTTTGATGCACGTTTGCAGTGTCAAAGCTCAATGTGTGAATGCACCATTAGCTCATCACAGCTTGTTCATGTCAAGTGAGCCGGCAGGTTCCACATTTAAAATAACGTATGGGTAAAGAGCCAGATATGGTTTGCGAGACATAGCTTCCCAACCGCTGAACTAATCGATCGGTGCACCTTTAGCATCCTCCTTTGTAAAGCTAAAACAGCCATTTTCTTTTTCCTTGACAGCAACAAACTTCTGTTGCGGAAACTCCTCATAGAATCAGGCAGCTTTCTCTTGGCCCTGCAGCCGCTGAGTTGCCGCGACGATGCAGACTCCCACACTCCGGAATGTAAACGTCTGCTTTCCGCCTGGCCCGACTCCGCGGACCACTCGCTCTACTTCTGCCTCCTGATGGGCTGCTTGTCCCCGCTTGTGTCGAGCATCAAGCCCGACCTCGGACGCGCGATTCAACTTGGAGGCGCTGACCGAGCTGCCCCGCCTCCATGTAAAAAGCCCCGCCACGCCGACATCTGCCCGTACGCCACGTCCGACTTTGACCTCCTGCTGCTCCTGGACGACGGGGTGGAGATCCCCGCCAACAGAGACGCTTTGGCCGGGACAGGCTCGGAGTACTTCCGGGCTTTGCTGAACGGCGCTTTCGGCGAGGCGAATTCCGAAGGAGCCATCCGGATTAAAGATGTGACTGAAGGCATGTTGGTGCCTGTGCTTCACTACCTCCACGGATGCCGGCTGGTGGCGCCCAACCAGACAGAAAAATGCCAGTTTTTGGACTCTCTTGGCTTCGTATCCTGCCGGTCGGAGGAGCCCAGCTTCCAAGATTCTCCGTTAGGCGCCACCATGACTGGAGCGTGCAGATTCCTTGCCACGGAACTTAAAGTAGAGCTGGAGGAGCGCTGTGTGGCTCGACTGCTTTCCGAAACCATCGTAACGACGCCCAAAATGGATCGCGTGACAGCGCCCCCTGCGGGAGGTGACCGGGATACCGTAGAAGAACACCTTGCTAGCAGGACGTCCGAGCTGGATCTGACCTGCGTACAACCTCAACTGGAGACTTTGTTAGAGAAAAATGTGGAAACCAGCACTTTCACTCACAAAAAAGAGAAAGCAGATACTATTTACAAAGTTAAAAGTTTTAAGTCCCTCCCGGAAAACGAGAAATCAGTGTTGAAAAGCTCGGCTCAGCTCCTCAAAGAAGCACTACCGGAGGAAGAAGCGGAAGGAGGCGCGGGAGGGGCGGTCGCCGTCCTCTTGCCGCAGATGTACGGCTTCGCGCAGCGCTACAGCTACCCGGCGCTGCGTCGGGCCTGCCTGGCTCTGTTGCTAGGAGGGCGGGACGCAGGGCGGCGCTCGCCCTTTTCGCCCCGCGAGGCCGCCCAATGTCTGCGAGAGGTGGCGGGGCAAGCAGACTGCGTCGACACGCTCAAGCAGGATCTTCTAAGTCTGGTGGCAGATGCTCTAAATTGAAGAAATCAAGCTTATGCATGTTTGGATTGCGCTCTTATTTTTTTGTTTTCATACGGATGGACTTGGGGTGCCCAAAAAATGGACTTACTCTTTAACAGCCCTTATTTTGATTTAGGTCTTAGCGTAAATTCGTAAAACAAGTTGGCGGTAAAGCACTATTTTTGTTCTAAATGAATCCCCTCAACTCACTTTTAACTCATTGGCCGCCATTAACGGCAATTGACTTCTAATCCATTTGAACTAGGAGGCACTTGATGTATGAAATATATATATATATACTTATAGTGGTAGAAAGGTTTTGCCCCCATTTTTTTAAATTAAAAACTAAAAAAATATTTATACTTGTGGTGACCCTTCATTATATGTTCATAATTCACCCGTGGAACTTATGTGGGAAATTTTAGCAATATAATTTTAGAAATATTTAGCCGTGTGCGTTTCCGGCACGAGAGACTACAGAGTCACGAGAAAGTCACGAGCGGCCGAACAGGGCAACACGAATTTTACTCAGCGAGCTATGAGACTCAACAACATCATCCGCTACACTGGTGACCCCGACGTGATCCATTGTAGCGGATGATGTTATTTAATAATTTTATTGTTATTAATACTTAAATGTAACATACATTCTCATCTTTATCATCCTTTTTGTCCCTGGAAAAGACAAAGTCACTCATTCATGTGCAATCGTACATGCTATAAAAATCCCACGATAAAAACATTACAGTACCATATAGTGATGCATTGAGATACGATTTTTCTTTGCTCTAAGAACATGCTCGTTACTCAAAAATTATCTCAATATCTCAAGTCTTCGTTTTCTATTGAAATTAAACAAAATTCCATTTTGAGGCTGTCCGCTCCAATTTTTGTAATGTGCGTTATTTAATAAAAACATTCAATAATATTATTCATTAAAATGTCAAGATTCCATTTTGTTTGCATAATTCAGAAGGCATTGCGCTGCTGCTTCTGGTGTGCGAGCCTGGTCACCTGAAGGCTGTACGATAAATACAAATTGAAATACTCTACATGGAACCAGTCAAATCTCCTTAGAAAGCTGCCGTAATATATTTGTGTTTTACAGAGGATAAAGAAGATAGAGCTGTGAGTATTATTTTATCTAAATGCACTGCAACACTGCTTGTTGCCCATCCATGATTTCTGGATTGTTCCTTCACATTAAGCGAGTAAACACATGAATATAAGGAAAATCTATGTGCTTGTTCTAAATATACATGTAATTCTCCGAAGCTAAGTTCATACCGCAGGTCTGGAGGAGGAGGAGTCTCGTAGCTCGCTGAGTAAAGTTCGTGTTGCCCTGTTCGGCCGCTCGTGACTTTATCGTGACTCTGTAGTCTCTCGTGCCGGAACCGCGAGCTACGAGACTCAACATCATCCGCTACACTGGATCACGTCGGGGTCACCAGTGTAGCGGATGATGTTGTTGAGTCTCGTAGCTTGGTGAGTAAAGTTCGTGTTGCCCTGTTCGGCCGCTCGCGACTTTCTCGTGACTCTGTAGTCTCTCGGGCCGGAAACGTACACGGCTAAATAGTTCCCCCCCGGAACACAACATTTCCCACATAAGTTCCACGGGTGAATTATGAATGTATAGTGAAGGGTCACCACATACTTTTAAAATTAAAAACATTTCAAATCATATTTACTATTAATTCATCGCAGTCATATGGAATGGACTTCTAGCACCGATGATGGCAGCCAATGAAATAGGTTCACTATAATGTTTGCATCTTTTTTGAGGTGAGAGTTTATTCACAAATCATTCCATTAACCCAAATGTATTAGCGTCAAGAGCAGCCCATGAGTTAGAATGCAAGAATTGGAGTGAGCCTTTCTGGGGTGAGAGTTTATTCATGAATCATTTTGGCAATATGGTGGATGTACTTGTTTGTGACTTTCATGAAAACACTGTATTTACGAATGATTACAATGGATTCACCAAATTTGCGAGACGTTTTTTGGTTAATGTATTGAGTGTTGCTGATTTTGCGACAATTTCTTTTAGTCTAAAATGACTTACCATTTGCCATTTTTTTAGCGTTATTTGCATCTGAAACTTGAGTGATGGGCAGTAAAAAGAGTACATTTTTTGGGATACTATGAGTTCTGACTCATAATTGATTATGCTAGTATACCGTACCTTTGATTTTGTGTTTGATTTTCAAAATAGACATAATGTTCGTTTCCGTTACCTACGTTTCAAGCGGATTTGCTGGAAGTCCTGGGACAATCAGGGTCATGTCTTGTTTTTTTTTTTTTGTACATAGTAATCATTTGGAGCTGCAAATGGATATTTCACCTGCCTGATATCAACTCCTTGCCACTGAACTATAAAGATTCACGACAACCGTAAAGCAATCGTCCTTGTTTGATTTCTATAGACTAGCAGCCTGAGATATTCATTCATCCATCCACGTGGACCAATAACAATACACTATAATTCACCGGAAGTTGTGTGTGTGGTTGTCCGTCCATCTTTACGAGGAGTCTGAGTTGCACGGTCATCGAACTTGGTAAGCGGGTGCACCTTGGCCACAGGAAGAAGGGTGTTTTTTCTGGTGGGGGAAAAAAGTCTGTAGAGCATGGTGTTTTTGTTAAAAAAAAAAAACGTATAATATGCCCCCCCCTCAAAAACAACAATGTATAGTAAGGCTTTAAAAACTATTTAAAAATTAAACCACCGTATATAGAAAGATGTTTTTCTCCTAAAAACACATCTTTTTTTTAGTATTTTTTTTTCCTGAAAAACAACCATGTACAGTCTGGCTTTTTTTTAAACTTCAAAAACATGTACAGTGCTGGCCAAAAGTATTAGCACCCCTGCAATTCTGTCAGATAATGCTCAATTTCTCCCAGAAAATGATTGCAATTACAAATACTTTGGTAGTAATATCTCCATTGATTTTGCTTGCACTGAAAAAAAAAACACAAAAGAGAATAGAAAAACAACATTAATCATGATCTTACACAAAACTCCAAAAAATGGGCCGGGCAAAAGTATTGGCACCCTTTGAAAAAAATCATGTGATGCTTCTCTAAATTGTGTAATTAACAGGTGATGGCAATAACTAAATTACACTTGCAGCCAGGTAAAATGGATTAAAGTTGACTCAACCTCTGTCCTGTGTCCTTGTGTGTACCACATTGGTCTTCTTTTCTCCATGCTCACAGAACTGAAGACTGGAGAAGCAAAATTGTGAGGAAGCATGGGCAATCTCAAGGCTACAAGTCCATCTCCAAAGACCTGAATGTTCCTGTGTCTACTTTGCGCAGTGTCATCAACAGTGTTGTTAATAACGGCGTTAGAATATAACGGCGTTACTAACGGCGCTATTTTTTTCAGTAATGAGTAATCTAATTAAATAATTTTCTCATCTTGGCAACGCCGTTACCGTTACTGAGGCGGGAAAGGCGTGCGTTACTATGCGTTACTAAGTTGGTTGAATAAAAAAGTCAGACGGACTCACGGAGACGAGAGAGCAAAGCAGGAGTGGGGAAGACGCCGTTGCAAACGCGATGCTAGGTGGCTCCAATAATACCTGACTGTAGCCATAGCCTACAAACTACGCCCACATGATACGGTAGATATCACAAATTATAGAACTACAGTGCCTTGCAAAAGTATTCGGCCCCCTTGAATCTTGCAACCTTTCGCCACATTTCAGGCTTCAAACATAAAGATATGAAATTTAATTTTTTTGTCAAGAATCAACAAGTGGGACACAATCGTGAAGTGGAACAACATTTATTGGATAATTTAAACTTTTTTAACAAATAAAAAACTGAAAAGTGGGGCGTGCAATATTATTCGGCCCCTTTACTTTCAGTGCAGCAAACTCACTCCAGAAGTTCAGTGAGGATCTCTGAATGATCGAATGTTGTCCTAAATGACCGATGATGATAAATAGAAACCAAATGCGTGTAATCAAGTCTCCGTATAAATGCACCTGCTCTGTGATAGTCTCAGGGTTCTGTTTAAAGTGCAGAGAGCATTATGAAAACCAAGGAACACACCAGGCAGGTCCGAGATACTTTTGTGGAGAAGTTTAAAGCCTGATTTGGATACAAAAAAGATTTCAAGGAGCACTGTGCAAGCCATCATATTGAAACGGAAGGAGCATCAGACCACAGCAAATCTACCAAGATCCGGCCGTCCTTCCAAACTTTCTTCTCAAACAAGGAGAAAACTGATCAGAGATGCAGCCAAGAGGCCCATGATCACTCTGGATGAACTGCAGAGATCTACAGCTGAGGTGGGAGAGTCTGTCCATAGGACAACAATCAGTCGTACACTGCACAAATCTGGCCTTTATGGAAGAGTGGCAAGAAGAAAGCCATTTCTCAAAGATATCCATTAAAAAGTCTCATTTAAAGTTTGCCACAAGCCACCTGGGAGACACACCAAACATGTGGAAGAAGATGCTCTGGTCAGATGAAACCAAAATTGAACTTTTTGGCCACAATGCAAAACGATATGTTTGGCGTAAAAGCAACACAGCTCATCACCCTGAACACACCATCCCCACTGTCAAACATGGTGGTGGCAGCATCATGGTTTGGGCCTGCTTTTCTTCAGCAGGGACAGGGAAGATGGTTAAAATTGACGGGAAGATGGATGCAGCCAAATACAGGAACATTCTGGAAGAAAACCTGTTGGTATCTGCACAAGACCTGAGACTGGGACGGAGATTTATCTTCCAACAGGACAATAATCCAAAACATAAAGCCAAATCTACAATGGAATGGTTAAAAAATAAACGTATCCAGGTGTTAGAATGGCCAAGTCAAAGTCCAGACCTGAATCCAATCGAGAATCTGTGGAAAGAGCTGAAGACTGCTGTTCACAAACACTATCCATCCAACCTCACTGAGCTCGAGCTGTTTTGCAAGGAAGAATGGGCAAGAATGTCAGTCTCTCGATGTGCAAAACTGATAGAAACATACCCCAAGCGACTTGCAGCTGTAATTGGAGCAAAAGGTGGCGCTACAAAGTATTAACGCACGGGGGCCGAATAATATTGCACGCCCCACTTTTCAGTTTTTTATTTGTTAAAAAAGTTTAAATTATCCAATAAATTTTACGATTGTGTCCCACTTGTTGTTGATTCTTGACAAAAAATTTTAAATTTTATATCTTTATGTTTGAAGCCTGAAATGTGGCAAAAGGGTGCAAGGTTCAAGGGGGCCGAATACAAGGCACTGTAGATGCAAATGACAGACACGGCTGCATTGGTAACATGTTTTAAGGACTACATGCGTTAGTAAACAGCCGCCATCTTAAAGCAGTAGACCTCACAGGAAGGCTCTGATGTAGAGATCCTTCCTAGCGAACCTAAGTAACTTTTTTTTTTTTTTCTTTTTAAATCCAAAATGCTCCTAAATCGGCAAAATCTTGACTTAAATCTAACTTTGATGAAACAGTTTTAAAACTTACACGTTGAAAGTAGACAGAAAGCAATAATGGGAGCAATTTTAACAACTTTAATGGTTGATTCACAACTTTAAATGACTTCCACACATAGCAAAGGTTACTATCTAGTTATCGCAATACCCTTGTGTCTAGTTAAGTGGAGGGTAAAGAATTGGGCTAGGGCCAATTGTCCCCAAAACCCTTTAAATTTCACATTGTGTGACCCGTTTTGTTTTTTTGAGAAAAAAAAAAAAACATGAAAATTATCATTAGTTACTTTGCCAAGTAACTAATTACTCTTACATTCAGGTAACTGAGTTGCTAACGCAATTACTTTTTGGGAGAAGTAATTTGTATGTAACTGTAATTAATTACTTTTTTTTAAAAGTAAAATTAACAACACTGGTCATCAATAAGTGTAAAGCCCATGCCACTGTGGCTAACCTCCCTAGATGCGGAGGGAAAAGAAAAATTGACGAGAGATTTCAACGATTGAACAGATGGTGGCTAAAGAATCTCGACTAACATCCAAACAAGTTCAAGCTGTCCTCCAGTCAGCCAAAAACATTTTGGAAGAATGTTCTCTGGTCAGATGAGACAAAAGTAGAGCTTTCTGGGAAAAGGCATCAACATAGAGTTTACAGAAGAAGAAAAAAAATGAGGCATTCAAAGAAAAGTCAAACATGGCGGAGGTTCCCTGATGTTTTGGGGTTGCTTTGCTGCCTCTGGCACTGGGCTGCTTGACCGTGTGCATGGCATTATGAAGTCTGAAGACTACCAACAAATTTTGCAGCATAATGTGAGAAAGCTGGGTCTCCGTCAGAGGCCATGGGTCTTCCTGCAGGACAATGACCCAAAACACACTAGAAAATGGTTTGAGAGAAAGAACTGGCCAGCAAATACTCCAGACCTGAATCCCATTAAATACCTGTGGAGAGATCTGAAAATGGCAGTTTGGAGAAGGCACCCTTCAAATCTGAGACCTGGAGCAGTTGGTCAAAGAAGAATGGTCTAAAATTCCAGCAGAGTATTGTAAGAAACTCATTGATGGATACCGGAAGCGGTTGTTCGCAGTTATTTCGTCTAAAGGTTGTGCTATCAAGTATTAGGCTGAGGGTGCCAATACTTTTGTCTGGCCCATTTGTGTGAAATGATAATGATTTAATCTTTTTCCCCCCATTCTCTTTTGTGTTTTTTCAGTGCAAGCAAAATAAATGAAGCTATTACTACAAAAGCATTTGTAATTGCAATCATTTTCAGGGAGAAATTGCATTATCTGACAGAATTGCAGGGGTGCCAATGCTTTTGGCCAGGACTCTAAGTCATTTAGTCTTCATTGTTACTGACAACATACGTAAAACAATTTCAAGTTAAATTGTGAAGGTAACTGAAAAAAGTGACAATCGTTTGATTCATCATCCGATCGATTATAACCGTTAGTTGGAGCCCCAACGACCATGAATAGCAAGGCGGGTTTTTTCGTCTCAAAAATTAAAATTTTCCTCAAAAACAAAACCAGGATTTTTTTCACCTAAAACATATCGTTGTATTGAAGGCATGTGCAGATTAACGGTTTCAAGGTATACCGTGGTATGAAAACGTCACGTTTTCAAAACCACAAAATTTTGCGTCATACCGTCCCTAAGGTATCAGCTATTTTTTATGTCCCAAAAATGTATGGAAAAATCCCTCGCTTGCAGCTGTAAGGATCAACCCTCCCCCACCGGTTGTTGCTCAGTGTCAGTGAGTCAGCTGTGCTACACGATGGCTGGAGGAGGTGAAACTCCTGAACCCCCCACCCCAATCGAAGAAAAGGAAATTGCTGGTATGGGAATACTTCGGCTACAGAAAAGTTACAGATGGCCGCGGCTTAGAAGAGGGTCAACAGACATGTAAAAAATGTTTTTCGGAGGGTGGCTGCCGAGGAGGCAATACCTCCAATATGATTTCACATTTATACAAGGTTCATAAACACTGTCATGAACGTTTCCCACCAGCTACGAGAGTTAACTCCAGGGTGTTTAGTGTGTCTAGCGGTGGTAAAACTTTTTCTCTCTGGCAACTGTGTTGAGAAAGAGAGTGCATGTATAATGTAAACATGATTCGAGTCATACACATGTGCTTTTTATGGAAAATACAGTGCCCTCCATAATTATTGGCACCCCCGAAAAAGATGTGTTTGTTAGCTTCTAATATATTTTCTTATTCAAATAATATGAGACCTTAATGGGAAAAAAAAATCCAACCATTAATATTGCATTCATTCAGTGGGAAAAAATCCCACATAAAGAAAAAATTATTTGACATCAAATGTGTGTCACATTTATTAGCACCCCCGGTGTTAATACTTTGTACAACCTCTTTTGCTAATAAAACAAGGTCTGGGGACTGAGATGGCCATGGGAGGAGCTTGTTTTTGTGTCTGGTGAACCATTTGTGTGTAGATTTGGCCATATGTTTAGGGTCATTGTCTTGCTCAAAGACCCAGTGATGACCCATCTTCAGCTTTCGGGCAGAGGGCAACAGATTTTGATTTAAAATGTCCTGGTATTTCAAAGCATTCATGATGCCATGCACCCTAACAAGGTTCCCTGGGCCTTTGGAAGCAAAACAGCCCCACAGCATCACTGACCCAGGCTTCAACTGAGACCGTGTGCTTTGGTCAGATGAGACCAAGATTGAGCTTTTTGGCAACAAACAATCTAAGTGGGTCTGGCGTGCCACGAAAGATGCGCATGCTGAAAAGCACCTCATACCCACTGTGAAGTATGGGGGTGGTTTAGCCATCTCATGGCCATCTCAGTCCCCAGACCTTGTTTTGTTGGCAAAAGGGGGTTGTACAAAGTATTAACACCACGTGTGCTAATAATTGTGACACACATTATTTGATGTCAAATAATTTTTTCTTTATGTGGGATTTTTTTTCCCCACTGAATGAATGCACTTGTACTGAAAGTTGGATTTTTCTCTTTTTTTCCATTAAGGTCCCATATTATTTGAATAAAAAAAAATATTAGAAGCTAAAAAAACACATCTTTTTCATGGGGTGCCAATAATTATGGAGGGCATTGTAAGTACTTTTTTTCCTGATGGTAATAATGTTGAGCTGTGGCTGTGGGTTTAGGCTCACTTAAAGGACTTCATTTAAAAAATTTTTTTTAGAATATTTTAACATTATACTTATGTTCCATTTGCTAATATGTTTTGAAAAATAAAAATCCTGCTCAATGGAAAAAAAAAACATGTTTAAACCCAGATATCTCAAAAATACACATTTTAGAGCTTTAATTGCAAAAACATCAGAATCTCATACCGGCACATGCCTACACTGTATAGTAGGCCCCACCCCCCCACACACACACACACAAAAAAACAAGTTTTCTTCCCGAAAAACAAAAAACCTTGACAATTGCAGTCAATCCACTTCATTGCAAAATGCAGCAACCTTAAGCACAACACACAACTCAGTCGTCATAATTAGATAACTCTTTTAATTCACAACGTATCAAAAGGACAAACGTGCACGGGCGGGACGGCCGAGGTCACGTGACGGTCGCGCGGCGGCGTGCAGGATTCATGTCAAAATATTCCAAACATGTTAATAAACTGTACAAAGAACTTTGGTTGAATATATATTTGTAAAATAAAGCTTAAATACTTCCCTTTCCGAGGCGTGTGGTCACTTTTTTCAAATGAGATTTCCCTGTAGGTGGCACACATCATAAAGTGTCAACCAGAAAAACCAGCTAACTCTGAAAGCAAATACGCAAACATGCTAACCTAATTAGCCATGCTAATGAACGCAGCGTCAGGGACGAGCATGCTAATAACCATTAGCGTTAAGTTTGAAATGTTTGGACAAGAAGAAGTGTTTTTGTCTTGCAAAATAAAATCTCATTTTGTTTCTCCAGTGTTTTTTCTTCAAATAACTTCACGTGGGAACAGACAACATCTGAACGGAGCGCATTAACGACGCCAATAAATAATAAACTTTCGGGACCAGGAAGTGACATCACACTTTCGGTACGGAATGAAAAAGTTGCCGTCTAATTGCTACTTATTTCAGCACTTGACGATAAAAGCCTGTTGATTAAGTGCTGCTGGTTGTCACTTCCTGAGCTTTTATTTTGGAGGTTGTCCGCCTTCAGTCCAACATGGCGTCTAGCTGATCGGCCAGGTCGTCAAACATGTTGCCGATGTCGTCCAGGATGTTTCCCGCTGACTTGACCGTGTCGGCTCTGCCGGGACAAAAAAAAAAAAATCTAGTAAAAAACGCAAAAGCAAAGCTCATAGGGTGCCGTTGACGGCTTTAGATGTCCAATCCATTTTACGGTGCAAAAAAATGGCAAATCAATAAACAAAATGGCAAATTCAAAAACAACGACAAATTACTTCACGAAACGGCAAGCGCAAAAAGACAACGTCAAATCACATAACAAAAAAAAAAAAAAGCCGAATCATAAAAACAACCAAATTATTTCTGCAACGATTAATCGATTAGAGAAAAAGCTTCAAATCCAATTTTGCTGCTTGGAGGATTTGTTTGACTCATTTTCTCCCAAAAATGTATAAATACGTTCCATTTTTAATTGTTTCAGTGTCCCAAAGACATATTTATACGTCTTTTACTTTTTTTTTTCATAAGAGACATCTCTGGGTTCTGATTCAACTGAGCTCCAAAGCTCAAAACTGAAAATCCATTTTAAAGCAATAAAACTGGCCACTGGAGGGCAGTAGCGCATTTGGTAAGCCCCGCAACCCGACTCAATGGAACGAACGGCTGGCTGCACGGCCGGGGCGCCGGCGGAAGACGACCGAATGAACGTCCAGGATGCCAGGCGCTGGACGACCGAGCAGAACGACCGGGACCACCAGTGCAGCGGATGATGCTGTTGAGTCCATTCTGCTCGCCGAGCAAAGCCGACGACGCCGTACTCGACCACTCGCGTCCCCAGCATCCTCCAGTGTCCCGCAAGGAAACGCGCACGGCCAAACCAGTTCCCCCCCAGGAACAGAAGTTCCGCAAGCGAACTCTGCAACGAGGCAGTTGTCACCACAAAAGAAAGACTAAAAAAAAAAATCCATCTTTATGAGACAGGCGGCGATGATGGAAAAGTTTACCCCGGCTGTCGCGGCCACAACAGTGTCATCTCTCAGTTAATTATGTGTAAATAAATTGTTACTTTGCTATCAAAAGCTCTATTTGTCTTGTTGTTTGTGATATTTTGTAAAAGGAAAACATTATTCAGATGTTTGGGATGTAACTAAAGCAAAAAAATTGCTGTTTTAAAGTCAAAGTTATGTTTGAAATGTATGCTTTCACAAAAAGCTCAATTTCTGTTTTTTCATCAGAAATTGGAAAATTGCTCAAACGAAGCTATTTTCTAATGCTGATTTCTAAAGAATGGAAAAAGATATGAACTTACTTTTTTTTCCTGCTGAAAGAAGAGAGTAATCTTTCTTTTGGTGGGTTCCATGTTTATATAGCAATAGAACAGAATTTTCTGTGGGCCTTGCAAAACCAGTCAAAATCCAGTAATACGGCCAGGAGCGAAGGGCCTTGCTCCGGTGAAAATGGCTGGGAGTGAATGAGTTAAGAAGGCTGAATCCAGCAGCTCCATGTTAAGACCAACATAAGGTAGGTTTTTGTTTGAGCCAATATGTTTCTTATGCATTCGTAGTTTAGTAAATAGGTGTTTTTCAGATTTTTTTTTTCTAGGAATATTTGTTTGAACAATTTGTTAGGAGAATTATAAATTTAAAAAAAGTTAGCATTTTATAGCATTTTGCTAAGCAAGTTAGCCAATTGTCCTGTTGTTATACAGTGGGGCAAATAAGTATTTAGTCAACCACTAATTGTATAAGTTCTCCCACTTGAAAATATTAGAGAGGCCTGTAATTGTCAACATGGGTAAACCTCAACCATGAGAGACAGAATGTGGGAAAAAAAACCCAGAAAATCACATTGTTTGATTTTTAAAGAATTTATTTGCAAATCATGGTAGAAAATAAGTATTTGGTCAATACCAAAAGTACATCTCAATACTTTATGTACACTTTGTTGAAAATAACGGAGGCCAAACGTTTTCTGTAACTCTTCACAAGCTTTTCACACACTGTTGCGGGTATTTTGGCCCATTACTCCATGCAGATCTCCTCTAGGGCAGTGATGTTTTGGGGCTGTCGTTGGGCAACACGGACTTTCAACTCCCTCCACAGATTTTCTATGGGGTTGAGATCTGGAGACTGGCTAGGCCACTCCAGGACCTTAAAATGCTTCTTACGAAGCCACTCCTTGTTGCCCTGGCCGTGTGTTTGGGATCATTGTCATGCTGAAAGACTCAGCCATGTCTCATCTTCAATGCCCTTGCTGATGGAAGGAGATTTTCCCTCAAAATCTCTCGATACATGGCCCCATTCATTCTTACCTTTACACAAATCAGTCGTCCTGGTGCCTTTGCAGAAAAACAGCCCCAAAGCATGATGTTTCCACCCCCAAGCTTCACAGTGGGTATGGTGCAATTCAGTATTCTTTTTCCTCCAAACACGAGAACCTGTGTTCTACCAGAAAGTTCTATTTTGGTTTCATCTGACCATAACACATTCTCCCAGTCCTCTTCTGGATCACTCAAATTTTCTCTAGCGAACCGCAGACGGGCCTGAACGTGTACTTTCTTCAGCAGGGGGACACGTCTGGCAGTGCAGGATTTGAGTCCCTGGCGGCGCATTGTGATACTGATAGTAGCCTTTGTTACTGTGGTCCCAGCTCTCTGTAGGTCATTCACTAGGTCCCCCCGTGTGTTTCTGGGATTCTTGCTCCCCGTTCTTGTTATCATTTTGACACCACGGGGTGAGGAGGAAGTTGAAAGTCTGTGTTGCCCAACGACAGCCCCAAAACATCACTGCTCTGGAGAAGATCTGCATGGAGGAATGGGCCAAAATACCTGCAACAGTGTGTGAAAAGCTTGTGAAGAGTTACAGAAAACGTTTGGCCTCCGTTATTGCCAACAAAGGGTACATAACAAAGTATTGAGATGAATTTTTGGTATTGACCAAATACTTATTTTCCACCATGATTTGCAAATATATTCTTTAAAAATCAAACAATGTGATTTTATGTTTTTTTTTTCCCACACATTCTCCCTCTCATGGTTGAGGTTTACCCATGTTGACAATTACAGGCCTCTCTAATATTTTCAAGTGGGAGAACTTGCACAATTAGTGGTTGACTAAATACTTATTTGCCGCACTATACTAAGATCCTCACTTTTTATTTTAATACTTTAATAATTGGACTTCCTGCAAGATATTCCATCATGAAAAGGTGGAGTAACTATCGAGGTCCACTGATCTGATGCTGCTTTGTGGTTAAAACGGTGCCGGAAAGTTCCTGCGCTTACCCGTCGCCGTGGTGCCGGTCCAGGATCAGCTTCCTCTCTACGGCCTTGAGAGCGGCCTCCAGAGACGTACTGGTCTCGTCCAATCTCTGCTGGACCACCTCGGTCCCGGCCGGACCCCCTGAGCCCTGAATTCTGGCGGTCGACGGCGAGAGAGGGGCCACAGATCCCCCGCGAGACGGCGATCGCGGCGCCGATGTGGTGCCAAAGGCCAAGCTTTGGACCACGCTGACATTCACCGTCGGAGACGTGGGTCCACCTGCTGCAGAAAGCAAAAACGTGTGAGTTACAAAACACTTGGAGTTGAAAGTAGTGTTGCACTGATACAAATGTCGGTATCTGAAAGGGACCCAAAACAAGCATTGGTATTGGCTAGTATAAAGAAATAACACGGTTATGCTGCGCAATATGTACTCTTAAGATTTAGCTTCCAAGCATCTTGCAAATATGGTTGCCAGTTACAAACTGTGCCAAAGCAAATTTTAATGGTTGGAGTTTCTTCCTGGTAAGTTTTTAAAAATGTTTTTATTTAGCAGTCATATTTTGAGTATATGAGCCTATACTTAAAATGTCGGTTCGATGTACATGATAAACGGTAACACCAGTCAGGATTATAAATTTTATGAACACTAAAATTGACTTGAGCATCTATAAAGATTAGAGGTGTGCAAAATTTCCGATTCTTAGATTATTCGCGATTCGGCCGTGAAAGATTCGAGAACGATTCACAAACATCCAAATTCCGATTATTGAAATATGCCAAGTAAAGCTGAAGTACAACACTCTCAGGGCGCCGCGCGGTCAATGAGGAACGAAGCGAGAGTAGCTAAACGTCATGCTTCCCATTACCCGGCCCCTCGGGTAATGCCACTGCTCAAGTCACTAGCTCAACTCATGCCTTGAGATAAAAAAACACAACAACATACCTGACTGCTGCCGAAAAGCTGCTACAAGTACATCCACATAATGATACGGTAGATATCATTTATATAGGACTAGATGCAATATCGATTCGGTAACGTTAGCAGCACACCTGCAAAAAGCTAGATGCGGGCGTTAGTAAACGGCCGCCATCTTAAAGCAGTACACTTCCCTGCAAGGCTGTTGTAGCGAACCTTCCAAGCAAACCTAATTAACTTTTTATCTAAAATACTCCTAAATCGGTAAAATATTGACTTGAATCTATCTTTAAAATAGTTTTAAAACTTTCACATGTCGAACGTAGACAAAAGGGAAATTATGGAATAACGAGAGCAATTTTAACAACTTTAACGGTTGATTCACAACATTAAATTAATTGAATGTAGTTTAAGGCTGCTGATACAGAATGGGGACTGGAGTTTTTTATTTACCGTTATTTTTGTACATTTTATTTACTGCTATATGTTAACTTCATTCTGAAATAGTATTTTTGAACAATTTTGGAACTAATGTACAAAACATTTATATATATAAAAAAAAATAAATAAATAAAGGAGGGGGGTGCATCAATAATCGTTTTATAATCGAATCGGAGCCTCTGAATCGTAATCGAATCGTAAGGTGCCCAAAGATTCCCAGCTCTAATAAAGATGCTAGCTTTATTAGGAGGGAAAACTGGAAAAAGCAGGCTAGCGAATTTGTGTCCTCTGCTAGCAAAAGTATTAGCACAGGAGCTCAGCTAATGTAATCATGTGGAAAATGGCAGTCACTGTGGACCTAATATGAGTATAAGGCTTTAAACCAAATTGAAAAAACATTCAAATTAGGGCTGTCAAAATTATCGCTTTAATGGGCGGTAATTAATTTTTTTTAATTAATCACATTAAAATATTTGACGCATTTAACGCACATACCCCGCTCAAACAGATTAAAATGGCAGCACAGTGTCATGTCCACTTGTTACTTGTGTTTTTTGGTGTTTTGTCGCCCTCTGCTGGCGCTTGGGTGCGGCTGATTTTATGGGTTTCAGCACCATGAGCATTGTGTAATTATTGACATCAACAATGGCAAACTACTAGTTTTTTTTTAATTGAAAATTTTACAAATTTTAATATTAAAACGAAAACATTAAGAGGGGTTTTAATATAAAATTTCTCTAACTTGTACAAAAATTTATCTTTTAAGAACTACAAGTCTTTCTATCCATGGATCGCTTTAACAGAATGTTAATAATGTTAATGCTATCTTGTTGATTTATTGTTATAATAAACAAATACAGTACTTATTAGAGCTGGGAATCTTTGGGCACCAAACGATTCGATTACGTTTACGATTCAGAGGCTCCAATTTGATTATAAAACGATTATTGATGCACCCCCCTCCTTTTTTTATTTTTATTTTTTATTTTTTTAAATGTTTCGTAACATTAGTTACGATTATTACGATAGTTACGATTATTAGTTCCAAAGTTGTTCAAAAATCCTCTCAGGCTAAACCAAACTACTATTTCAGTATCAAGTTAGCATATAACAATAAACAAATATACAAAAAAATAACAGTAAATAAAATACTCCAGTCCCCATTCTGTATCAGCAGTTTTAAACTACATTCAATTAATTTAATGTTGTGAATCAACTGTTATAGTTGTTAAAATTGCTCCCGTTATTCCATAATTTCCCTTCTGTCTACTTTTGTCAAAGTTTTAAAACTATTTCATCATTTAAAGATAGATTCAAGACAAGATTCTGCCGATTTAGGAGTATTTTAGATAAAAAGTTAATTAGGTTCGCTACAACAGAGCCTTCTAGAGAAGTCACTGCTTTAGTTCTGCTTTAAGATGGCGGCTGTTTACCAACGTCAGAAAGTCTGTCATTTCGCATCTCGGTTCAATAATACATGTTCTAACACCGGCGTCGTCTGTCATTTTGCATCTAGTTCTACATATATATGATATCTACTGTAGCCATATGTTTGTAGCAACTAGCAACTGCGCGTTGTTTGTGGCGGCTGTCGGCCGCAGTCAGGTATGATTGTTTTTTTTTTTTAATCTAGCGGCATGAGTTGAACATGACATTTACTCTCGGTCCATTCCTCATTGCATCCCAAAGACCGCGCTGACTGTGTTTTACTTCCGTTTTACCTGGTATAATTCAATAATCGGAATTTGGATGTTTGTGAATCATTCTCGAATCTTCCACGGCCGAATCGCGAATAATCTAAGAATTGGAAATTTCGCACGCCTCTAGTACTTACGTAAAGTATGATGAATGTATATATCTGTCTTGTGTCTTATCTTTCCATTCCAACAATAATTTACAGAAAAATATGGCATATTTTATAGATGGTTTGAATTGCGATTAATTACGATTAATTAATTTTTAAGCTGTGATTAACTCGATTCAAAATTTTAATCGTTTGACAGCCCTAATTAAAATATTTTTAAAAATTGGGCCTTTAAAAGCATTTTAAGTCTCAAGTTTTGGAGGAGGTCATTCATTTATTGTCACCCCTACAATGTAGGCATTATAGTAGTTTAGCAGTGTCTGACCAAGCAATGATAGCAACTACAGTTAGTCCCCGGGTTACAACGTACTCGATTTGCGTGATTTCGACTTTACGGTGCTGGAGTCTTATTTTCTATCTTTTTTTTTTTTTACTTGACTTTATTAATATGACACGTTCTGTCCTCACTAAACGTGAAGTTGTTCAGCTTGACAGACAGCAAACAAGGCAATTGGGGTTTTTGAAGCTTTTCACTTCCTTCACTTTAGACAATTTGTAAAGCTTTCACACAGATATCTACTTATGTTCAAAACAACCTGGATTTTAACAGTAAAACACTTGACACAAAACAATTGCTGTTCAATCGGCCATCTAGTCTGATCAATATTTAAATTAAGAAGATTAAATTTGTCAAACTAGCTTAAATGCTACAAATGCTAACGTATTTACAATAGCGTACCGCACTAATGCTATTTTTAGACCGCAAGGCTGCGTGACGTCTTCATCAGAAACCGGAAGGGGGTCAACATAGAAGTACGCTCGCATACATCCCATGCTATTTCTGCTTGTTTTCTGCCGGTGATCTTTCAAAAAGGAACATGCCGAGTAAACACTGCTGCTATGTAACTTGTAGAAACGACGCTAGACATTACGACCGTCCACATATGAAGGACGTTTTCTTCATATGTTTCCCAAAGCCAAAAAGTAGTAAGCCTGTTCATACCTACATGTAGGCTATAGCTTTAACAGCTTTACCTTTTCCAACCTTATTAAGGGGTAAGTGTAAATAAATGAATAGAATTAAGATTTGTTATTAATGAAAAAAAAAAAAAGTGTTCGTTGGCTGTCACTGAATACCAATTGCGATTGCTACACAAAAATAGCAATATAAATTACCCCAAGAACTGTCAGAGACGTAAAACAACGAGAGGATGTAATCGAATTGAATCTAATCGAAGAAAGACAGGGCATATGGTGGTAAAGGATAGCTTGTTGAAACAGGAGAATGTCATTGTCAGTGGCGTAAGGCAATGCACCCAAGAAGAAGGTGTCGATAAAAAAGCTACCTCTGGGTCAGGTCGGCTCTTTTTCCCGTCTGTTTCAGCCCTCGACACTGAAGCCATCTCTGAACATTTGTATGCTCTTCCATATCTTTAACAGTGAATTTGGCACCAGGGACATAATTGGTAGGTTTAGCTCAGTAAACATCTCGTTCGTACACTATTTACATGCATCTAGCCTGAGGGACAAACGCGAGTTCGACCAACCTAGCAACAGTTGCTGACTTCTTCAATATTAATGAGCAAAGGTGACGTGTTATGTGCGGTAGGCTATTCTCATAGCAAATCGCTCACAGACAGCTCCACAAACTGTACCTCTAAACTTAATTACAAATGCCTACACAAACATATATTAGCTGAAACAACTTACAGCGTTATGTGGGCCAAACCTGAGTGCAGCTATCCTTTATCCATATCAGACGTCGGCATCTGCTTCTCAGTCATACAGTCCAACCAGACCCAACGCTACCACCAGAGGGCAGTGTATCCTC
Source organism: Corythoichthys intestinalis (assembly GCF_030265065.1). Lineage (NCBI taxonomy): Eukaryota > Metazoa > Chordata > Actinopteri > Syngnathiformes > Syngnathidae > Corythoichthys > Corythoichthys intestinalis. The sequence goes on along the minus strand of NC_080410.1, from coordinate 31,600,081 downwards.
CATTATTAAACAAAATACAATACTTTTGGACTTTTTAGATAGTCATTTTTGGGTTTTTAAAGGGTTAGTTCTGACACGCGGAAATTTGAGTTGGGTCGCCAGCATAGGACTGGAACTCGTTCGGAACCCGGGAACTACCTGTATTGTATTTTCAAGTGAGTATGTGATAATTTAGTATGAAATTGACAAAAATATATGTTTCCGAAAAATGTGTTATCGGTACAGTATAGGTCGATACCACACAGCCGGGTAGCAGAATCGCTATTGGTATCAGGAGCCAAAAAATTGTATTAGTGCAACATTAGTTAGAAGTAACTGTAATGTTACCCTGCGGTGCCAGCAGGCTGTGTCGAAGGGGTTTGGGGGCCACGACTGGAGGCTTCGGGGATGGCGAAGGTTTCACATTAGACTCCGTGTCCGTCCGTGAAAAGACTCCCTCCGGGGTCCCCTCCTGGGACGCGGCCTCAGTTTCAGTCTGGTCTTGGCAGGGGGAAACTTCGTCTTTGTCTTTAGGTTTGTGTCGGCGCTTGACCGTGTCCGACTCAGTCAGGTTGAACTCGGGGACCTCGGGGCTTTTGGCACCGGCGGCGTCCACCCTGGGAGGTCCCGGGGTGGCTTTGGGTCTCTGTTTGATGGTCAGGTTTCCCTCCTCGGCGAAGGGGATGCATTCACTGGAGCTGTTGTGTGGGGATCGCGAGCCTTTGGCGTCTGATTCCTCCGTGTCGGACTTGCCGCCCGTGTCTGGCTCGTGCGTGGGGACGCGCTGGCCGTGCGCCCCTCTCCTAACCCCCGTGGGTTCAATGGATTCGGGGGCGCTCGGCGCCTGCGGAAGGGTTTCTCGTTTGGGATCCTGAGGATTTTGAATGTCTGCGCTTCCTTCCAGGGAGGCGGCGATGCTCCTGACGCTTCCTGGACTGTCGGTCACTATGCCGCAGCCTGCCGACGATGACGCGGTGCTGCTGTCGCTTAGCTCGCCGCTGGTGGTGCTGCTCACCGAGCTCAGTCTTTTGGGAGGCGGCGGCGGGGGTCCTTTTTTACGCGCTCGCACGGCAAAAGAGTGACTGCGACCCACGTTGACACCCTTCTCCGGACTGGATTGCGCCCGAGCCGACTGAGCGCGGCCATGTTTGCGGCTGAGGGTGGCGTACGAAGGCACGTTTCCAGAGGGAAGCGCTGGCTCGTCGTCGTCATCGTCAGGTTCTCCATCTGACAGGGCGTAGCGGTTGAGAGTGTGGCCTCGTTTTTTCGGCGGCGCCAGAACCCCTTCGCGCTCCCGGACCCCGGCGGGTGTGTCGAGGTCGGCCGAGCCGCTTTGAGCGCGCAGGTAGCTGAAGCCCTTTGACGCCGGGGAACCGTGAAGGCGGGACGTTTGGGGCTTGGCTGGGACGGCGGGATACTTGAAGACGGTGGCTGTTCCGAGAGGAACCTGCTTGTGGACGGGCCTCTGATCCCAGCCCTCGGGAAGGTTCCTGTCCCTGACATCCAAGCCGTGCTGGATGACGGAAGCAAGAGGAGGTTCCTGGTTGTTCCTGACGATCGGGCCGTCCTCGCGGTCGGCATAATGGCCGGACATCGCCGACTGAAGCTCCGCGCTCAGCTCGCTGTCCTGAAAGTAGGGTTATGACAATACATCGATATGGCGATATACAGTGGGGCAAATAAGTATTTAGTCCACCACTAATTGTGCAAGTTTTCCCACTTGAAAATATTAGAGAGGCCTGTAATTGTCAACATGGGTAAACCTAAACAATGAGAGACAGAATGTGGGGAAAAAAAACGAAAATCATATTGTTTGATTTTTAAAGAATTTATTTGCAAATCATGGTGGAAAATAAGTATTTGGTCAATACCAAAAGTTCATCTGAATACTTTGTTATGTACCCTTTGTTGGCAATAACAGAGGCCAAACGTTTTCTGTAACTCTTCAAAAGCTTTTCACACACTGTTGCTGGTAATTTGGCCCGTTCCTCCATGCAGATCTCCTCTAGAGCAGTGATGTTTTGGGGCTGTCGTTGGGCAACACAGACTTTCAACATCCTCCTCACCCCGTGGGGTCAAAATGATAACAAGAACGGGGAGCAAGAATCCCAGAACCACACGGGGGGACCTAGTGAATGACCTACAGAGAGCTGGGACCACAGTAACAAGTAACACATTGCGCCGCCAGGGACTCAAATCCTGCACTGTATGCGGTTCGCCAGAAAGCATTTGGATGATCCAGAAGAGGACTGGGTGAATGTGTTATGGCCAGGTGAAACCAAAATAGAACTTTCTGGTAAAAACACAGGTTCTCGTGTTTGGAGCGAAAAGAATCCTGAATTGCACCATACCAACTGTGAAGGTTGGGTGTGGAAACATCCTGCTTTGGGGCTGTTTTTTTGCAAAGGGACCAGGACGACTGATCTGTGTAAAGGAAAGAATGAATGGAGCCATGTATCGAGAGATTTTAAGGGAAAATCTCCTTCCATCAGCAAGGGCATTGAAGATGAGACGTGGCTGAGTCTTTCAGCATGACAATGATCCCAAACACACAGCCAGGGCAATAAAGGAGTGGCTTCGTAAGAAGCATTTTAAGGTCCTGGAGTGGCCTAGCCAGTCTCCAGATCTCAACCCCATAGAAAATCTGTGGAGGGAGTTGAAAGTCAACAGCCCCAAAACATCACTGCTCTAGAGGAGATCTGTATGGAGTAATGGGCCAAAATACCAGCAACAGTGTGTGAAAAGCTTGTGAAGAGTTACAGAAAACGTTTGGCCTCCGTTATTGCCAACAAAGGGTACATAACAAAGTACTGAGATGAACTTTTGGTATTGACCAAATATTTTTTTCCACCACGATTTGCAAATAAATTCTTTAAAAATCAAACAATGTGATTTTCTGTTTTTTTTTTTTTCATATTCTGTCTCTCATGGTTGAGGTTTACCCATGTTGACAATTACAGGCCTCTCTAATATTTTCAAGTGGGAGAACTTGCACAATTAGTGGTTGACTAAATACTTATTTGCCCCACTGTATCATTCCATCATTTCCAGCCCCTGCCAGTTGAAATTGATTGCACATTGATTTTGCTGTCAATAAGTGTTTTAAGATCAATTTCCCTTTCTTACTAAATACTCTTCAGCCTGGGTTCACAGTAAATGACTTAAGCTAATAAAAACCTTTTTATAGATGTAAAAAAAAAACAATGGTTTTTGATACAACGTGCAAAAAATAAACATTCCTTATTTTTCCATTTTGAGATAGCTTTTCTCTTTAATAGTGGCAGATAATCATTATTAGTGAGCCTTGTTTCACAAATCCTACAATATGGGGAGGTGTCTAAAGATTCCCACTCCTACCTGGAAGGTCATCATTGTCTTTGGAGTGCGGGGGGAAGAGCACTCCCCGCCAGCTTCCGGCGGCTCGATGGAGACCACGTGTAGAGCTCCAGGACCCTTGCGGCGCAACGTTCCCTGGCCCGACTCGGCCTGAAGGACGGCCCTATGGATGTCGCACAGCTTCTTCACTGCCAACATCAACTTCTTTTGGTGGCCTGCGGGCAAAACGGAGGTGGTAAGGACAAGACAGGGGTTCTTGGCGTGGGGCTCAGGTGTTAAATTGCTGGCCCGGGGCCGGATGCAACCGCTATGTCATTTTGTATGGTCCCCTTTGGTTTTGTTATAATTAAAAAAATATGAATAAAAAATATTTTCTTTTAACTTACTTTCTTAACTTTCTTCTTTTGCTCCCAAAAACGTATAAATAAGTTCTATTTTCAATTGTTTCAGTGTCCCAAAAATGTATTTATACATCTTTAATTTTTTTTTTTTTACAAGAGGCATCTCTAGGTTCTGTTGCACCTAAACTGCAATGCACAATGCTCAAAACTCATTTTAAAGCAATAAAACTGACCACTGGAGGGCAGTAGTGCATTTTGTAAGAACTCATCTCGGGCCAAGAAAGGAAGTGAAGAAAAATAGTCAGAAAACGGAAGTTGGAGGGATCTTGTGAAGACGCGTGAGAATTTGAGAAAAATGTGGAGAACGATTGGGAAAAAAAAGGCAAACGACACTGGAGGAGTGTTTTGAAAAGAAAACGAAAACATTGTCAAAGAAGGATTCAAAAATATCTATCTTGATGAGACAGACGGTGACGGCCACAACGGCGTCAGGTTCCACACGCGTTCTGCGGAGCTCACGTTGCGTTACTCCTGAGCCCGAGGTTGAAATGAACAATGAAGATGATGAAAAAAGTGAGACCGATCTTGATCCGGACTCATCAGATTACTGGGAGCCACCTCATTCAACCGGGAGCAGCCGAGAGCCTTGCCCGTTGTTATGTGCGCAATAGTTCAACAGTTTAGTTATGTGTAAATAAATTGTTACTTTGCGATCAAAAGCTCTATTTGTCTTGTTGTGTATGTTATTTTGTAGGATGAAAACATTCAGATGTTTGGGATGGCACAAAAGCGAAAAATAGCTGTGTTAAAGTCAGTTATTTTTTAAATGATAGCTATTACAAAAAGCTCAATTTCTCTGTTTTTTCATCAGAAATTGGAAAATTGCTCAAACTAAGCTATTTTCTAATGCTGATTTCAAAATAATGGAAAAAGATATGAACTAACTTTTTTCTGCTGAAAGAAGAGAGTCTTTCTTTTGGTGGGTTCCATGTTTATATAGCATTCGAATAGAATTTTCTGTGGGACATGCAAAATCAGTCAAAATCCAGTAAAACAGCTGGGAGTGAAGGGCTTTGCTCCGGTGAAAATGGCTTGGAATGAATGAATTAAGAGGCTAAAGAAATATGATTTCGGTAAACAATGGTGCTAAAAAAACACTGGCTAGCAAAATTGTCATTTGCTAATCGACTAGTTGTTGATTAATTGTGGCGGCCATAGTTTCACTGCCATCGACGTCAATCATTCGATCGCCATCGACCCTCCCAGTCCTAATGATTCGGACATCCAACACTGTCAATGGCAGCCAATGAGTTAAATATATATTGGGATAGGGAATTCATCGAAGGGCTCACCCAGCTTAGTGATGCCGATCTCTTGCAAGTCTTCCCACGTCAAGTCTTTGACGATGCCGATGCTGTCATAGCCGTTTTCGGCCAGTCTCTTCAAGTACTGCGGGAGGCCGATAGCGCTGAGCCACTCGCCAAGATCCGACTGCAACGCAACCGCAGCAGGATGAGGCGCAACCCTTGCCGGGGGCTTTCCTTCTACTCACCGGGATGTACTCCGGAAGCCACTCGGGTATGTTCAGCTTGTTGATCTCCATGGAGATTTTCTTGCGGTGACCCGGTTTGGTCACTCCGATGGCCGTCAAATCCTGAAAGAGAGTCGTCGTAGGTCAGGAACAGTATTCGTAGGGGTGCTTGAAATCTTTGAAAATGCTTTCCACGTTTAAAAAAATGCTAGAATTTGGCGCAATGTGTTTAAGAATATTCACTGTTTTTACTCCTCTTAAAAGTAATAGGGCTGTAAAACGATTAAAAATTTTAATCGATTTAATCACAGCTTAATAATTAATTAATCGTAATTAATCACAATTCAAACCAGTATAGTAAGTATAACACAATGTTTTTTGATGAGTTTACCAAAATACTGTCTTCTGTGTGCATGGACTTTGATTGTGTTGTTTTAGTGGGTGACTTTAACATTCATGTTGATAATCCTGAAGAAGGATGTGCTAGAGAGCTTTTAAATATTTTGGATACATTTGGTTTATCTCAGCATGTCACAGTTCCAACACATAACAGAGGGCACATACTGGACTTAATAATATCCAAAGGTCTTAACATCTCTGAGGTCACAGTGAATGATGTTGCTCTGTCTGATCACTACTGCATTATGTTTAAAATGACCACCCCTGTCCATCCTCTGAAAAGGGAAACAGAGTTTATTAGGAAGCGTTACATAAGTGATAACACATGTGCGTTATTCACACAGGCCTATGCCTCATTATTAACCCCTACAATAGCTCCAGTGGAAGAACTTGTAAATAGTTTCAGTTCCGGTGTGATGACTGTAATGGACACTATTGCCCCGATTAAGACAAAAACAAGAAAGAAGAGGTCACCCTGGAGAAATGCCATACTAGCTATAAAACAAAAGCAAGTTTGTAGACGAGCAGAACGCAGATGGCGAAAAAACAAACTCCTAGTTTTTTATGATATCTACAAAGAGAGTCTTCGCAAATACAACCAGGAACTGAAAAATGCTAGACAATCATATTTTTCAGAGATCATTAGTAGAAACACCAACAATACTCGCACACTATTTTCTGTTGTTGACAAACTGACAAACCCACAAGCATCAATACCTCAGGAATTGGCATCTGAGGTGTCCTGTAATAATTTCGCAGCATTTTTTACACACAAAGTACTAATGATTAGACAGACTGTGTGCAACTCCGGATTAACAAATGTTACACTAAATGCCTCCCAACATGTCCCCCACGTCAATCTTAGACAGTTTAGCCTCTTGGACTATGCCACTTTAACAGAAATTGTGTCGAAACTAAAGCCCACAACATGCTGCCTTGACATCCTTCCTTCAAACTTTTTCAAAACTGTTTTTCATTGCATAGCCCCAGACATACTTCAGATTATAAATACTTCCCTCCAAACAGGAGAGTTTCCTCAGACTTTAAAAACTGCAGTAATAAAACCTCTCCTAAAAAAACCTAATCTGGATGCCTCAACCATTAGTAATTACAGGCCAATATCAAATCTGACATTCCTGGGGAAAATTATCGAAAGGGTTGTGTTTGAACAGATCCAGACTTTTATGATCCAAAACAATCTTTTTAACTCATTTCAGTCTGGATTTCGGCCACAACACAGCACCGAGACCGTGCTTATCAAAGTCCTAAATGATATTCGTCGGAATACCGATGCAGGCAAATCATCTGTTCTGCTACTATTGGATATCAGCGCCGCATTTGACACGGTTGATCACAACATACTACTCAGCAGATTGGAACAGTGGGTAGGGCTTACTGACACTATTCTTCAGTGGTTCACATCCTATTTACATGATAGGGATTTCTTTGTGTCAATCGGAAATTATCAGTCAGAACGAACCAAATTCACGTGTGGAGTCCCTCAAGGGTCAATTCTTGGACCACTCTTATTTAACATCTATATGCTTCCGTTAGCTCAGATAATGGAACAGTATGACATCTCCTATCACGCCTATGCAGATGACACACAACTGTACATTTCTGTGTCCCCACATGATTATAGTCCCTTAGTCTCCCTGAGTAAATGCATTCATCAAATCAATGAATGGATGTGCCAGAATTTTCTCCTGTTAAATGTGGAGAAAACAGAGGTGATCATTTTTGGGCCAAAAAAGGAAAGGTCAAAGATAAGCAGCCAACTTAGCACAATGTCACTTACAGCTACAAATCAAGTCAGAAACCTTGGCGTAATTATTGACTCAGACCTAAAATTTGATAGCCATCTAAAGTCCGTCACTAAATCCGCTTATTACCACCTAAAAAATATAACCAGAATTAAGGGGCTTCTGACTCAACAAGACATGGAAAAACTTATGCATGCATTCGTTTTCAGCAGATTGGACTACTGCAACGGTATATTTACAGGTCTTGATAAAAAATCAGTCAGGAAGCTGCAGCTAGTACAGAATGCTGCAGCCAGAGTCCTCACAAATACAAGGAAGCTGGACCACATTACACCGGTTTTGAAATCGCTACACTGGCTTCCAGTGAGTCAAAGGATAGACTATAAAATACTACTGCTCGTCTACAAAACACTTAATGGCCTTGGACCAAAATACATGCTTGACTTGTTAGATTCCTATGAGACATCTAGACCCCTAAGGTCGTCTGGAACGGGTCTTCTGCATGTTCCAAGAACAAGAACCAAGCAGGGTGAGGCAGCATTTAGTTATTATGCTCCTCACCTCTGGAACAAGTTACCCGAACGTCTGAAGTATGCTCAAACCGTTAGCTCCTTTAAATCAGGGCTAAAAACGCTTTTGTTTAGCACTGCATATCCATAACTGTCTATATATTTCAATCTACCTGCCTTCTATTCCTCTTGTGCTTATCTCCATTGCTGATTTCAATGATTATTATTAGTAGTAGTTTTTGCTTTATTTCTATTTTTGTTTTATTTTCATTTATTTATTTTTATTCTGTGATTAAATGCGATCTTTTGTCTTGGTTTTTACGCTGTGTTGATTTAAATGTGATTTTTATGGTTTTCATGTGATGTAAAGCACTTTGAATTGCCTTGTGTTGAATTGTGCTATATAAATAAATTTGCCTTGCCTTGCCTTGCCATCTATAAAATATGCCATATTTTTCTGTAAATTATTGTTGGAATGGAAAGATAAGACACAAGACGGATATATACATTCAACATACTGTACATAAGTACTGTATTTGTTTATTATAACAATAAATCAACAAGATGGCATTACCATTAACATTCTGTTAGTGATCCATGGATAGAAAGACTTGTAGTTCTTAAAAGATAAATGTTAGTACAAGTTATAGAAATTTTATATTGAAACACCTCTTAATGTTATTGTTTTAATAAAATTTGTAAAATTTTCAATCAAAAAATAAAGTAGTAGCTCGCCATTGTTGATGTCAATAATTACACAATGCTCATTGTGCTTAAACCCATAATTTCAGTCGCACCAAAGCGCCAGCAGAGGGAGACAAACACAACTAACAAGTGCACATGACACTGTGCTGTCATTTTAATCTGTTTGAGCGGGGCATGTGCGTTAATTGCGTCAAATATTTTAACGTGGTTAATTTAAAAAATTACCGCCCGTTAAAGTGATAATTTTGACAGCCCTAAGTAAAACATACATAAATTTAAAAAATAAATAAATAAATAAATAAATAAATAAAAGAATATTTACTCTTTTCTTTTTGTGTTTTATTATGATTACAAAATTTTGAAAAGTAAAAAAACAATTTAGGTTTGGTGTCTTTTTTTTTTTTAATTAAAAATAAAACTAAAATAACAGAATACAGTGATCCCTCATTTTTCGCGGTTATTGGGGACCAGAAAAACTGCGAAGTAGCGCCCCCGCACCCAAAAAAATTTTTTTGGGTGTGTTCAATGTATTTATTCACATTTAGCATTGGAAAGAGACACATACAAGACATGTTTAATTTAAAAAAAAAAAATAAAAAAAAATAAAAAAACATGTATACAATATATATTTTTTTAAATAAATGTTTTTAAGCACTTCAAGTGTAATAATTATGATATGTTACTGTCCCACCGAATTATTTTTAAACAAGGATAAAGTAGAAAAATGCTTGTCTTTATTAAATGCATCATTGAGTGAGTCCACTCACATCCGCACAAGCTGCTCACTTACACAAAATGACTTGCCACTATAATTGTTTAACAGGTTAAACGATGATTGACACATGTGGCGCTTTGACGTTTCGGCTTCCGGGCATCTCTGGCAAGCTCAAACCTTCACGTCTGTCAATCATCATCATTAATAAGCAACTCCAGTGCACTGCCTGACCACGAAAGAGAGCAGGAGTGAGAGAGAGACTATGTGATTGGGTTTGGACAGCTCATCTGTATTTATTTATTCTTAATTGAAAAAAAAAATCCGCGATGGATGAAGTTTGAAGCGCGAAATAACGAGGGATCACTGTATTAGAAATTAATTCACTTCTTTTTTTTTTTTTAAATGTAACTGAATAGAAATCAATTAATGAAAACTTGAAAAAATGAATAAGAGTAAATACATTAAAAAATAAAAATAGAATATTTACTGAAATTTTTCAATCCAAAAAAAAAAAAAAAAATAGATTAAATATTTTATAAAATGATTTAAAAAATTACAGTTTTCCTCTTTTTTTAGTTAAAAATATGAATAAATACAAAGGAAAACTCGGTAAGAGAATATTTACAAGTAAGAGGTTCAAAAAAGTTTGAAACATTTTGAGGTCAATGAAGTCTAATCGAGTCATCGACTATCAAAATAGTTGTTCGTGGATTTGCTCATCAATTAGTTGATTCATTGTGGCAGCCAAAGTGCGCCAACTATAAAATCGATCTTGAAAGTTCTTGAATTTTCCCATGAAAAAGGTACATGTTTTCCAAGCCAATCACACCTCTCCCACAATGCAACAGCGCACAGAGGAAAGAGTCTGCTGACCTCAGGTGTCATCCTGCTGATAGTGGGGACGTCGTAACCGGCGCTGATAAAATTCCCTGCATACTGCTCCAACTGGAAGTCACTCAGCCACTCCAATATGGCTTCAGAGTCCTCAACCGTTACAAAAAAAAAAACAAACAACGCTTACGTCATTATTGTCGGAATCTTACGGGTGTCGTTTCTTGCACTCCGAGCGCTGACCTTGCCGTCCAGTAGCTGCTGAGGACGGAAAAACTGCTGCTGGGAGAAGGTCTGCTCCGCCGCTTGCTGCACCGTCACCGTCGGCCTGCGGGAGGCGACCGCACCTGAGGTCGAGTTAATAAGAGAGAAGTTGAGGACAGGACCAAGAAAGAACAGAGAAAAATGGGGGAGACATGACCAGGAAGAAATATCAGAAAGATGAGAGAAATTGTTGAAAACTTGACTCTAGAATTTAGTTTAACTACACGTTGACTTAGGCCTGTTTTATTGCCGCTTTTCTGCTCTCCTCCCCGCCCTCAAGGTGTTGAAAGTAAATCATGGAGTACTGCTCGGTTAACTCGAGTATTTCGATTAGAAAAAAGCTTCGAATCAAGTTTTGCTGCATCAAGGATTCGTTTAATTACAGTAGAGTGGCGTTGTAATGGTTTGTTTTAGAAGTGTTTGCATTTAGTTTTATTTGCTTGGGTGGATACACTGCTCTCTAGTGGCAACAGTGAATATGACATAACTCATTTAACATGCCTGAAACCAGCTGCTCCCTGTTAAGACAGACAAAAGGTAAGTTTTTGTCGGAGCTAATGCTTTTTATCTATTCATAATTTCATAGCATTTAAGCTAGCGACTGTTGCTATGCAAGTTAGCCAGTTGTTCTGTTGCTGTAGTTGGATCCTCATTAAATTTTTTTATAACGTTTGAGGCAGTGTTGTTTTCTTTAGAAAACTTTTTTTCATGCCGATGACGAGACGATAACGAGTTAAAAATGTGTTTTGGGAGAGTAAGGCCATGTCTACATATAGCAGGGTTTAAAAAAAAAAACATTTTTTAAACGAGGATCCTACCCTAATACGCCGGGAAAAAATAATTACGTCCAAACCAGCACGTTTGTACAAAAACAAAAGCTTCCACAGCCAACTACATTCGTTCATTTTTAATGACATTCATAATAATGCGTGAAAAATAATTGTCCATAATACCCCCATCCTTCGCATGTGGTCTTCAATATGAAACACTGAAAGAGTTTGTAAATAAATGAAGGCAAAAAGCACTTGTCCAATTTACTCCAAATGTAAACATTGGTCTCATGTGTGACGTCGGGACAAAGTTTGTCGCAGTCAGTGACGTTTCCACAGTTAAATCTTCGGTTATCAGTGTCCACATGATGGCGCCACAAATGCAGAATTCGCACATCTTCTCTTTGGACAGCGTTTTTAAGAACCCTCGTTTAAACGTGCGTGTGGATGATAGGCCAATCCGTAGAAAAAGTTATTTTGCCAAATAACCTGCTGCCTCGTGTAGTCATGGCATAAAACCTAATGAGCCCAATGCCAGATTTTGTCTGACGAGACGGGAACGAGACGAAAATGTACAATTGTTTCCATCACATGTTCACAACGTGTGACATTTTAAGTCTAGTTAGCCCGCATTGTCTGCTTGTGTCACTCTAAAGGTCTTTGCTGCGTGATCATCACACACTCAATGTAACTCGTAACGTTAGCATAGCATTCGGCCAATGCTCACGGCGAACATCCTCTTACTCTCTGACTTTTTTCCCCCCCCATGCAGTTCGTGGCGTCCAGGTGTGTTTAATTCATTGAAAATAATTGACTGTTTTCCTGCTGAGTTTGTATTATCACCAAGTTGGCATTGTCCTTGTAGACGCTACAATATGTGCTTGTCTGTCAATGCTCATCCAAAATAGTTGGAAAACTTTATTTTAAAATTGTATTTTTTAAAATTTCACGGACGAAAATTTTTTAGTAAACGTCGACTAAAACTTGATGAAATTAGTTGAGTTTTTGTCAACAAAAACTAGACAAACACATTTTGAGATGACTAAAATATGACGAAGACTCATGAGTATTACCGTCCAAAACATTAAGACTAGGGCAATATTAAAAAGGGCTGCCAGAAAACAACACTGGTTTAAGGCTAAGCTCAGGTATTTTACCAAGAAATCGTAATCGATATCGGAAAATCAGGTTTGAGACAAAATAATCGAGATTTTCTTGTTAGGCAAAATCGAACAGAAGCTAGCAAGTGCTAGAGGATGGAGTGGGAAAAAGAGGAAACAAAGGAGGATAAAACAGGGCAGTGACGACGGTCAGCCCACCTGGGTGATGCAACTGCTTGCTCAAGTGTACGCCTCCACAATCAGCAGCGAGGGGCCCCGCCTGAAAGTATGAGCACGAATTAGAAAGAACTTCTTAGGACCGGGCGGGCGTATCGACGTACCTTGTCGTCACGGTACACGATACCGTTGTGGGCGTTGGCCAGCGTGTTATTGTTGTTGAGGGTGTTGTTGTTGTTGCTTTCCGTGCTTTGGCCGCTGCCGGCGCTGCGCGTGCTGCCCACGCTCTCGCTGCTGCCCACACTGCTGCGGTCTCCTGACAGTCCAAAAGATGCAAATTTCACGCAAGTGCAGCTAATGCTCAAACGGGAAGCTAGGCAAATAGACGAACTAAAGCTAATGTTTAAAAAAAAAAAAAAAAAAGCCCATCTTTTCATTGACCGCACAGTAGCTTTAGCTTTCAAAATCGTCGCTTAAATTGATTGATAATCATTCAACTAATCTTTCAAATTAATTTAATGCCCAGCGAAAAACGTCCAATCAATTTGGACTGGGACAAATGGCACTGAAACATGACCATTCAAAGCCGGCCATCCCAGTTCAAACGAATTTGACGTCTATCACTGTCAATGGCAGTGATTGAGTTTAGCTTCGCTGGCAAAATGTCTACCGGGGAGCTGCTATTTCATTGTTTTTTTGTTGAATGATATCATGATGAGAAATTTGAAGGAGGCGGGCGAATGCGTACCTGCAGCTAGGGTAGGGGGGACGCAAAGGGAGTAGGAGTCGTCACCATGAGGGGCCGAGTTGGGGCCTCTGGACTGGCGTGGAACAGGCAGGGAGGCGAGCCGGGAGTGGGGGCCGCCTACAGGGTGACACAATAGGAGTGTAGGGGCAATGAAGCAGCGCTTCCCAACCATATTGGACACGAGTAAAGCTTGCTTGTATGTGTGTCAGTCACCAAATAATTGCCTCAAAGGTTGGGAAATGCTGGCTTAGAGGTCAAAGAACACAAGGAACCCATGCATCGAGTGCAAATGTGCGAGGGACTACATCACATGATGGAGACTCACCGCCACGTCGGCCGATGACTTCCACGATGGAGGGCGGGAAAAAGCCCACGCGGTCCGTCCCACGCTGGCTGTCGTGGATGTGACCCTTCCAGCGGCCGTCGGCGTGCTGCTCCAGAACCTGTGGAGAGCCCAGGTGGACGCATATGAAGCTTGTGAACTCTCTTCACTTGTGGGGTAAGAGTGTTACACTTAACAGTATTTGTATTCGTCCCGTACTGTCACGGTACGGGCATCACGGAAATATAGAATGTTAGAACAATTAAAATACAAATTCACAAGTTTGGCATTTTCTTCTATTTATTTTGCACTATAACAAGAACTGCTATTAGTTTTAGCCAATTGAACAAACTTTTAACTTTCATGCTGTGATCAAAAAAGCCTTTTTCTTATCCCTGTTGTACCGGACCCATACCGAACCGTGACCCCCGTATCAAACCGTGACTTGTGTGTAGTGTTTACACTCCTATTCTGGTGTGTAATGCTTCACTTGGATGTACTGAACCGTTTCGGTTTGGTTCACTTGAGTGCTGTTTCGTTTATGTGCAGAGATGGGTAGAGTAGACGAAAAATTTTACACAAGAAAGAGTAGCGTTACTTCAAAATAATATTACTCAAGTAAACGTAGCCATCCAAAATTTTTTTTTAAAGTATTTGGTAGAGAGTACTCAAGTAATGAGTGACACTGTGAGTAACTGCTTATGACAGGGGTGCCCAATCCCGGTCCTAACCCGCTTGTTTTCCGTGTCTCCCTCCTTTAACACACCTGAATCAAATAATCAGCTCATCAGCAAGCTCTGCAGCAGCCTGATAACGATCCTGATTAGTTGATTCAGGTGTGTTAGAGGAGGGAGACATGGAAAACAAGCTGGATAGGGGCTCTCGGGAACCGGGATTGGGCACCCCTGGTTTACAATGTTGGATTTTTTTTTTTTTTTTAAACAATGGTATTTTTTTCCTCAGCACCAAGTTATCTATACGAACAGTTATTTCTATACTGTACTAAAGCCAAAGAAATACAAAAACAATCACTGAATTCCGGCGAGAGAAAAAAATCTACAGAGATGAAGCATTATCCGTCCAAAGAGCATGATTGCCCTCTAGTGGAGAAAACATATTTCCTATTATAAAACTAAAACCACGGTTTTCCGTGGTAAGCCGGTGACAAATAAAAACTAGGAGAGGTTGAAATTCGCACTTTAGAGTCATGTTGACCTCAGTGCTCTATATCAAATACTTAAGACGCCATGTGATTTAACAGGTTGGCGTGATCATAGAGCGGCAAGCTTAAGTCTGATTGGTATAATGGAGTCATGTGATTATTGTTGCTCCGGCTCATTGGTGAAACTGGTAGAGCCACTGGCAAAAAAAAAAAAAAAAAATTGAACATTGCAACATTGCTCCACAGATATCATGTGCTGTAGCAAAGACGTAAAAAAATTCAAACTAGGGCTGCAACTAGGCATGTGCCGGTATGAGATTTTCACGGTACGATAACCGTGAGCAAAAATACCGCGGTTTCACGGTATCACGGTATTGCAATTATAGCTCCAAAATTTTGAGATGTATGGGTTTAAAAAAAAAAAAAAAAAAAATTCCATTGAACAGGATTTTTTTTTCAAAACATATTTGTAAATTGGAACATGAATATAATGTGAAAATAAATAAATTAACACAAAATAACAAATATTTTATATAAAATTAAAATAAATAGAACCTAGACTATACCCACAGCCACAGCTCAAGTTGCTCAATATTAGAGTAAGAACAAAATAATTGCTATAAAAAGTAAAAAGACTTCTAAATAAAATTAAAAATATATACTGTATGACTTTTTTTGAGGGGGGAAGCTCAAGTGAAGTTCCGCCATTTTCAGCCACTGTGTCAACTCTAGTCTACATGATGCCATGCCTTTGTGTTAAAAAGAACAAAGAATTCATAAGTTAATAAGTTAGTTAAAAATGTATAAGTTAGTTTTATAAATGTTAAAATGTAAATATTGTTGAGGAAAGGTTTCATCTAAAAAAAATATATATATATTTTTTTAAAGTTAGGAGTGAGGAGTGAGACCTCCTTTCTCAATTAGCGATCTTTGACGCGATTCTTTTTCTTTCCCCCCTTCACTCAAGCTTGTCTCTCTCTCTCAGCGGCTGTGAGACATAAAATCTCGACGAAGCTGCTCTCCCAGCTTAGCCTAGGCTAACATTCGTCTTTGTAAGTTTTAGTTAGTTTGTATATTGAATTTGAAATGAAAATGTGTGTTTTGTTTTTGGCGAACTTTTTAATGGTGCTACTGCTATCCTGTTGAACCTAGTCACACGTGGAAAAATACAATTGTACAACGTTTTAAATGTATTCATTTGTATATTTCACCACGATTTGAGAGCTCAATAAATTGAAGAAAAGTACGCCTTGTGTTTGGAGGATTTGTTTTTGGGTTTGCTGGCTATTTAGCAGAATAGCGTCACTGACATTCACGGCAACAAACGGGAAGGGGTGAGCGCTGCCGCACCAAGCCGCTTCGGCTGCATTTTGGCACATGAAAAATAGCGAATACCGTACTAAGGTATGACGGAAAATTTTTGTGGTTTTGAAACCGCGACGTTTTCACACCACGGTAAACCGTGAAACCGGTAACCGGCACATGTCTAGCTGCAACTAACGATTATTTTCCTAATCCAAAAATCGGATAAATGTCACTTCTTTCAATTACCTTCATAATTTACTTTGAAGTGGTTTTCGGCATGTTGTAAGTCGCAATGAAGACAAAATGGATGACTATTTCCTTCAAAAATAATATTACAGCTTCCCGACTTAACTATAGTCTACAACTGTATCGATTATCAAATTCGTTGGCAACTACAGTAATTCATTAATCGATTTAACTGATTAGTTGTTGCATTAGGTGTTTGCTCATGTCCTACTTTAACATATATTATATACTGTAGATATGGCGGAAAACACAGACAAGACTGAAAAAGCCGTTTCTGCTCTTGCACTCCTCTTTAAAAGAAACTGCTGTATTTAAAGCCAAAACAACTGTTGTGTTTCATAGAACAATATGTCTATATGCTGCCATAGCAGATTCATGACACATTAAGCCCCCAAACTGTTTTTAATTTGTCCGTTTTACCCTGGAAACCCCCATTTACAGACGTCGCGCAACCGCTTTTGTTTAGGCCCAGCCATAAAACGAAGGTAATTAATTATATTTATCATTCAAAACGTCTGTCATTTTTAGCTTAGAATCATTAATTGATGTCTAATATTTCATTTAAAAAAAAAAACGACTTTAAAAGTTTAAAATATGCGAGTGAACAATTTTTTAAACAAATGACGTCAGAATGAAAAAAATGTCATCTGTAAAAAAGTCACGGATATCTACCTCATAACTAGCGCTTAATTGTATTTTTTTTGTTGCTGTCGCATTTTCCCCGTTATTTGAGATAATAAATAATCGATCCAAACAAAGAAAAATTGAAAAAAAAAACGTTTGAAAGGGGTAAATATATGAAAAAGAACATCTCGACCACTCCTTGATGTCTGCGATTTCTGCATTGAGACTCTTGTTATATTACCATGTTTCACCCATAAAATACGCAAAAAATCCAGCTGTGGCCATTCACAGCTGTGGCTTGACACTCAGTTATACATGCAACATGGAGTTTTTGGATCGAAACAAGATAAGTACGCGATATCTCGTTAAAGTCATGGCGTTTGTAATTCTGCTCTCGCGTGTTCTCACCTCCAGATAGGGTTTTGCTGTTTAAAAAACATTAAAAAAAAAAAAAAAAAAATGCCCTCCTGTTCAAAATTTTTCTTCCCCCAGAAAATTGAGATTTTAAGCTTTCCAATGATGTATCACACATGCATATCGGACAATTTTGAAATTTGGCCAAATTGGGGGTCGCAGAGCGGAACTTCAAGTCACCTGAGTGTTTTCCGCCATATTTGAAAAATATAACGAAGGAATCAGGTTTTATATATAAGGTGACACGATTAATCAGTTCTCAAAATAGTTGTCGATTAAATTTTCTAGTCGATCAGTTGTCGATTAATCGATTATTTGTTAGACCTCCGTTTCAAGGGTTAGGGTTTCAAACCCACTTAAAACGGCATTTCAAGCCTTTTCACAAGTTAATCCAGTTACAAGCTGTCAAGCATCGGCCTCACCGTGATGACGTCTCCGGCTCGGATGTTGAGGGCGGTGGGATCGTGAAGGTTCCAGAAGTCCTTTAGCGCTCGCACCTGCAGCACCCCTGTGGCGTCTGTGGGTGGCAAACAGAGAAGTGGGTGAGGGCTGCCAACAAAGGATATTGATAATCCACTAAATATTTTTGCGATTCATCAATTCATATATAAATCCTATTATTTACTGTTATATGACTCCGAGCCATTCAGCTGGAAACGTGCTAAGGTTGGGACTATGAAAATTATGGAACTGTAGGATTGTTTTCCTAAAGCAAAAGCACTCGTTTTTATTCAGTATTAAGATCAGTCTGCTTTCATTTAGAGATACAGAGATCAGAGAATATTGAATACATTTTGTTAATTCGTTGCCAATCCTTCCAGATCGAATTGATCGGTCAAAGGCAACTAATGAGTTAAATAAGGGCCCTATATGGGCAAAAAAAGTAATCATTTGTGCATTAAAGGGTTAAATAAGAAACAAAATATTTACTAGGCTAAAAAATATGAAGAGCTAGACTACAGTGGTACCTCTACATACGAAGTTCATTCGTTCCAGGACCTTGTTTGTAAGTCGAAATGGTCGTATGTCGGACAGGATTTTCCCATAAGAATACACTATAATTTCATCAATTCGTTCCACAGCCTAAAAACCTACACTAAATCCTTAATAAATACCGCTGGTACTATTGCAAATAGTATTTACACAGAGCAAAACAAATAAATTATGAATAGACATAGGAATAATAATATAAGTAATAATAATAATACCTGTGATAATGTAATGAATCGGGTTCTAATGTGGCGAATGTGTTTTGCGTGGTGTGCCTGAACGCACCCCGTGGCTGACGCGACAGTATGAGAGAGGACTTTTTATTTTCCCTTTTCATGTTCAGCCGTGGTAGACAGTAGGCATGTTGTGTTGCACAAGTTCTGAAATAAATGATTGAAAAACCTTTTATTTTGGCGATATAATTTATTTTTTTGGCCATGTTACAATCATAATAATTGTCACCTTCTAAAGACAGGCGAACGGAGGTCGGAAGAGGACTGTCGAGATCGTAGAGATTCTACGGCCGTATTGTTGAGCCAGTTCACGGACGCGCACACCACACTCATTTTTTTTTTCATCATTTCCATCTTCATTTCAATGGTAAGACTCATCCTTTTCTCTTTTTCACCATCTGCACTAACATTCTTAGAACCCATGTTGATTTCTCTCACAACAAAATCCACCGCACGTCCTTCTTGCGGGAAAACAAACTGTGGCGCTGTCGAAAATCGTCGTATTTCGAGCATGTCGTTGGATGCAGAAACGAATGGCGAGTCAAATTTTACGTTGGATGCCGAAACGATCGTGTGTCGAGGTACCACTGTATTTTGAGGTCAACAATGTCTGAACAATTAATCGACTTTCAAATTAGTCGATTTATTTATTAGTCGATAAATCGAGGCAGCCTTAGCGTGCACACAACACACTCATCGGGACGGTCATACAGTCCAGACACACCTCTGAGCAGTTGTTTGATGTCTCTGCTCGCGTGTGAGGTTGTGAACTGGTTTACGATGTCCAGCGCAGTCTGGTTGTACGTGTTTCTGATGTTCACGTCCACCCCGGCCTACTCTCACACACACACACACACGCGCGCGAGAACACACACAAAGAGTTGTGAGGCGCGTTTGAAGCAGCGGCAAAGTGGGTCAGGCCGCCTGGAGCCCAACGTCTTGACTTGAAAGGGAACACGAAGATGAGCGAGAACGACACAACGCTAGCAGTTAGCCACATTAGCACGCAAACTCACATCCAGCAGCAGCCGTACGACTTCGGTCTTCCCGTAGAGGGCGGCCTCGTGAAGGGCGGTGCCCGACTTGGTGGTGGCGTTGATGTCGATGCCTGCCTTGAGCAACAGCCTGCGAGCGCATAGCACACACGGTGGTGTTCATACTTCATTCAGAGCGGCATGAAAAGCGGCATGCCTCACCCGATGACATCCTTATGGCCGTTGCGGGCCGCCAGGTGCAACGGAGTGGTGAATGCCGAGTCGCTGGGCTCCTTGCGCTCGCCTTCCAACAGTGCCACCACCATGTTGCTGCTCAAAAGCAGCTGGGCCACCTGCAACAGGACACGCTTTTAAATTATTTTAAGGCAATGACAGCCAATGAGTTAACCATTGTATTCTGCCAAATTGACCAGTTTTTAAGTTTGGGTATGCAAAAATCAATGGTACTTTCTACTTGCCTGGCACAGCCAGACTATTCTCCCTGTATTTTTCAAACACTGTGAGAAATAGTCTGGGACCCAGCCCATTAACGGCCTCTCGGGCAAGATACAAAATCAACTGTCCAATCAGATTCGTTTATTTGCATGACGTGTTCTTAACGAGTAACGTCACTCCTGCGCACCCCGTCTCTACAACAACACAGATGGCGAACGGGAGAGCCGAGAATATGTTCCAATCCGCGGTAAAACCAGTTTTAAATTAGCAAAAACACATTGAAATAAGTCATTGACAACAGTCAACATGGCTCGCGCTAGCCATGTTGAATAAACTTCTCCATTCTCCGCTCACGCTAATTACTTGTCGCATTAACAACGTCACGTCTGCCCGTCGCTGATTGGTCCACTCCGGTGTCTGTTTGCTGTGGCTTGCTCCGCCCTCGGAATTTGATCTGCCGGACGGTCGCCAGACTCTGGTATACCAGGCAAACTTTCTACATATCCGAACTTGAAAATTGGTAAATCTTGACCGAAAAACAATATACTGCAAAGGTTTAGTATTTAGTGGCTGAATTAAATCACAGACCAACTTTAATCCACTCGCAAAAATGTAGCCAGATTTCAATACAGCACAAGGGCTAAACATCAAAAACCTCCTGATTGAAATATATATTTGTTTATTCATATAAAAATATACAGTCATCCCTCATTTTTCACAGTTAATGGGGACCAGAACCCGTAGCGATAAGTGAAAAAGTGAAGTAGCGCCCCCGTAATTGTTTTTTTTTTTTTTTTGAGCGCGTTCAATGTATTCATTCAGATTTAGCATTGGAAAGAGATATGTATAAGACATAGTTTTTCCACTTTTTTTCCCCAAAGTATGTTTAAAAAAAAAAAAAAAAAAAAGAAAACATCGTTAACTTTAATAAGCAACTCCAGTGCAGTGCCTGGCAAACAAAGAGCAGGGAGATTTTTTTAATTTTTTTATATTTATCTATTTATTTTTTTTAATTGAAAAAAAAAATCCGCAATGGACTGAGGGTGCGACGTCTGAAGCGCGAAGTAGCAAGGTATCACTGTATTTTCTTTATATTATTTGTTTTATTTAGGGGTGTCAAGCGATTAAAATGTTTAATCTAGTTAATTACAGCTCAAAAATTAATTAATCCTAATTAATCGCAATTCAAACCATCTATAAAATATGCCATATTTTTCTGTAAATTATTGTTGGAATAGAAAGATAAGACCGAGATGGATATATACATTCAACATACGGTACATAAGTACTGTATTTCTTTATTATAACAATAAATCAACAAGATGGCATTACCATTATTAACATTCTGTTAAAGCGATCCATGGATAGAAAGACTTAAGGTCTTAAAAGATAAACAAAAATAATAAATAAAATATATAAATAAAGAAAATATATAAATGTTTATTAAAAAATCATAGAAAATAAATAAAAGATGATAACTAGTATAAGTTATAGAAATTTTATATTAATACCCCTCTTCATGTTTTCGTTTTAATAAAATTTGTAAAATTTTCAATCAAAAAATAAACCAGTAGCCCGCCATTGTTGATGTCAATAATTACTTACACAATGCTCAAGGATGCTGAAGCCTATAAAATCAGTCGCACTCAAGCGCCAGCAGAGGGCGGCAAAACTCCGAAAAGTACACCGTTCACTTTGCTGTCCGTTTAATATGTTTGAGCGCGGCAGTTGTGCGTTAATTGCGTCAAATATTTTAACGGGATTAATTTTAAAAATTAATTACCGCTCGTTAACGCGTTAATTTTGACAGCCCTAGTTTTATTATTACTTTTTTAATTAAAAAAGTGAAAAAGCACATATTCTAACATTTAGTATCAGGTTTTTAACTGATAGTAGGATGTTTTTACACTCAGTAATAATCATCACATTTTCAAAAGATATAGTTATAACATTTTTACATGATAGTTATCACTATTTTACATGATACCATCACATTTTTACATACTATCACGTTTTCACATGATAGTTATTACGGTTTTACTTGAACCCATCATGTAAAAACGTGATGCTGAACTTTTAATTTTTTGGTGGCAGCAACACTTTTTTATTTTTCCATAGGAAAAAAAAAAAAAACTTTTCTTTATTTTATAAATTTCTTAATTTATAATGTATATATTAGGGCTGTCAAAATTATCGCGTTAACGCGCGGTAATTAATTTTTTAAATTAATCACGTTAAAATATTTGACGCAATTAACGCACATGTCCCGCTCAGAAAGTATTCTGCCTTTTGGTAAGTTTTACAGCAAGGCTTTTTGTGCTGTCCAACAGCGAACTCTTGTGGTCGCTTTGCGACATGGTTTATTGTTTTCAGTCCAGTTCAATATGGCTGCACGACGTCTCGGGCTGATAATGTTGTGCTTATATGATCCTTGGACAAGATTTGTCCGTAAGTATGGTTGTTGTAAAGAATTTACATATTATGTTAGTAAGCGAAATGTTATATTTTTTGTATGAGACGCTTTTTGTTTATGTTTAGTGAACCTGTATAGCGTGCTAAGCTAACGTTGTTGTTAATGCAATGCTTGTGTACTTTTTTTTGTAGTTTTACGACGGTCTAAAGAGGACAATGGTTTGAGGCCATTTTATTAATAAATCAGATGAAAAAGGAAGGAGTCTAATTATTAAGGCGTCGTTCACTAGCTGTCTAGCTTTGGAAAAAGTAGACGCTTCGGAGTGAGGACAGCATAGACAGATTTAAATGACAGTAGAGTGAAATGCCCACTACAGTCCTTATGTACCGTATGTTGAATGCATATATCCAACTTGTGTCTTATCTTTCCATTCCAACAATTTATTTTACAGAATATATATATAATTAACAGAAAAATATGGCATATTTTATAGATGGTTTGAATTGCGATTAATTGCGATTAATTACGATTAATTAATTTTTAAGCTGTAATTAACTGTATTAAAAATTTTAATCGTTTGACAGCCCTAGTATATATTCATATATATTACACAGTGATCCCTCGCTACTTCCCGCTTTAAACTTTGCGCCCTCAGTCCATCGTGGATTTGTTTTCTATTACAGAATAAATAAATTAATACAGATGAGCTGTCTCTAGCCGATCGCGTAGTGTCACTCTACCTCCCTTCCTCTCCCTGCTCCTCGTTGGCAGTGCACTGGAGTTGCTTATTAATGTTAACGATGATTGACAGATGGGTAAGGTTTGATCTTGCCAGAGACACGAACTTCAAAGCGCTGCATGCATCAATCATAGTTTAACATGTTAAATAGTTGCTGTGGCAACTCATCGTGTGTAAGTGAGCAGCTTGGGCAGATTTGAGTGGACTCACTCAATGAAGCATTTAATAAAGCCAAGCATTTTTATTATTTTTTTTTTTTTTAACTTTATTCTTGTTTAAAAATAATTCGGTGGGACAGTAATTTTTGTTTTTTGTTTTTGTTTTTTTTGGGGGGGGGGGCTACTTTCGCGGTTTTCACTTATCGCGGCTGGTTTGGTCCCCATTAACCGCGAACTCTGTGTGTATATATATATGTATACATGTTTTTTTTAAAGATGGAAAAAAAATTTTAAATTTTGTCTGATTTCTCTAGTCCTTCAGAAATGGAATTTAACTTGGAATGCTTGACACGGTGTGCGCCATGCCCACATGAGTGCTGACCTTGGCGCGTCCGAACTCGCAGGCGAGGTCAAGGGGCGTCTTCTTGGCCTTGTTGACGAGACAGGGGTTGGACTGGTGCTGAAGGAGCATTTCCGACTGAAAGAAGAAGAGAGGGTTGAGGAAGGGGCATGGCCCTGTCTCGCCAGCCTCAGAGATGCTCGCTCACCACTTGGTAGTGTCCATACTGGGCGGCCAGGTGCAGAGGAATGTGTCCGTCCAGCGAGACGCCGTTGACAGACGCGCCCGAGCGCAGAAGCAGCAGCACTGACTCTGATTTGCCCTGCCACGCCGCGTAGTGCAGAGGGCGCATCCCTGTGAACCAATCACACGCGGGCAGGTGACCATCACGACACCGAAGCGACCGAGAGGCGTGCGTTGAGCGCTTACCGTTGCTGTCCTTGACGTCCACTGCTGCCTGCGCCTCAAGCAGCGCAGCCAGCAGCTCCGCACTTCCCGTGAGCGCAGCGTGGTGGAGAGCCGAGAAACTGTCCAGCAAAAACAAAACACTTCACATTCACAATAGTATTGTCACAAATTTTGATTTGATTAATCAGTTTGTTTTTTCACGAGTCAACCATTCGCCTCATATTAAAAATCACGTGGTATCAACTATTTACTTTAGGCTTTAAATTTCAGCTGGAAATTGCACCCAAAAACTTCTGTTTACCCTTTGAAAAACTGGAGTACAAATTTGCAAAGCAAAAGCTGATGTTTCCAAATATTTCATTTTGATTCATGGATGGATGGATGGATGGATGGATGGATGGATGGATGGATGGAAAAAGAGAACAATTCTGGTTTATTAGAGCCTGCAAGTCTTTGAGTCCAAGGATCCCTGTATTTGTATATATTTATTCATTTTAATTTAAAACTTAAATTACAGATTACTTAGAACTAAGAAGTTCAAAAAAGAGGATTTGGAAAAATCAACAATGTCTCTAAATGATGAATTGACGATCAAAATACTTTCAATTAATTTGCTGATGGAATAACTGTTGATTATTTGCCTCCTCACCTTTCCTCTTTGTGCATTTGACAGAGGCAAAAAAAAAAAAGCTCATTGAGTGCATCAAAGCAGAACTGTAACAATCTGCAAAACTTTAGATTACATTGATCACCAATTTTGCTCATTTTAACAGGAATTGAATCATCATCAATTTATGTTTGTGCTTTTCAAACAATGCTTTTTGTAATGGGTCATCGATAGATTTGTCAATAATTCATCATTCGTGCAGTTGCGGGACTCTCTTAGTCGAAATGGACTGGACATGTCCCGCTGTCAATGGCAGCCAACACGGTAATCTTATTTTGACATTGAGGCTAGGAAGTAGCTACACTTTGACATGCTTCCAGGTGTGTGTGTTGCATTTACTGGTACACACAGGTCCTTTTTCCGCTTATCTCCACATATCACTCAGCCCTTTGACTTACTTATTACGCTATATTGCTTTTTTTTTTTATGATCTCATCATGCGTGAAGCTCTGGTAACGTGTCCTAACGTGCGTGTGCGTGCCGCTGCCGAGGACATGTGACCTGACGGGACAAAAGGCGGCGTTGCGTAACACCGCCACCGCCATTCACGCTGTCCCGCTAGCAAAGACGGCCGCGGGCGAACGCGCCAGTAATGGGACGACCCGCGCACAATCAATCATCTGTGAAAATCCCGCTTGCTACGTGACGGCGGAAGAGAGGCGGGACTTTGACCCCCTTGGCAAACAGTGGCTGACACACTTTCGTCAGGTCCCGCCCCTCCAGGTGAATCGTCGGGTGTATGATTGGACGCGGGAAGCAGAAGGGAAAGCGGGGTGGTCTACGTGTTGACGCGTTGCCATGGAGAGGCTTGAAGAATGCGTCTCTGTCACCACATCTGAGGGAGGGGCCTCCCTTTTTTTCTCCTCTCCTTCATCCTTCTCAACTACCATCATCATCATCATCATCTATCACCGTCAATTGCAGCCAATGAGTTGATCTTGCTGAATAAATGGTCAACTAAAAACATTCTAACAACTTGAGAGTATCGGGGGGAAAAAAAAGCCAAATGGTGGCTTGAAACCAGAGAGCAAACCTGAATCTTGTGCTTAAAACACTACCCCTTAAATCGTGTAACTAACAAACTAGGGCTAACACGATTAATCGACGAAATGAAGGTTATCCAGTAATATGACAACTATTTTGATACAGTCACCTCGACATACGGTCACTTCGACATCCGACGTAATATTTGACTCGTCATTTGTCTCGACATTTGACATGTTCAAAATACGACGATTTATGACAGTGTTTCGTTCCATTGTTTGCTCATAAACGGACGCACGGCTGATTTTCTTGAGTGAGAATTTCAACATGGGTCCAAAACACGGTAAGTGCAGGTGGTGAAAAAAGGAAAAAGGTGACGCTTACCACTGAAGTTAGGAAGGAAATGATAGAAGAATATAAGCGTGGTGTGCGCCCCAGTGAACTGGCTCGACAATACGGCCAGAATATCTCTACGATCTCGAGGATGACTCTCATTATTATTATTGTAACATCGGCAAGGAAGTCGCCAGCTTTGCAGGTTTTTAATAATTTATTGCTGTGCGTTCAGGAACAGCATGAAAATCACAACCGTCACATTAGAACCCAATTCGATTATTATTATATTGTTATTTCGATTTGTATTTATGATTTGTTTTCCTATGTGTAATTGCTTTTTGTAATTGTACCTGCAGTATTTATCAAAGATTTAGCGTCGGTTTTCGAACGAATCCATCGAATTATAATGTATTCTTATGGAAAAATCCCACTTGACATACGACCTTTTCGACTTACGAACGAGATGGTGGAATGAATTCAATTCTTATGTAAAGGTACCACTGTATTTGAGTCAGCGTTTAGATCAAAGACATTGTTGACCTAAAGTTCATCCAAAACGTTTTTGAGCCTCTTAATAGTAAAAATTATTTAATTTTATTTTAATAATATTTATTCTTTACTTAAAAAAAAGAAAAAATGGAAATGTTTAAAAAAAAAAAAAAAAAAAGTTTTTTTTTTTTGTTAATGCAAAGTTACGGTAAAAAAAATTAAATACTTTTATTCCAATATGTGCAATTCTCATCAAAAGCAGACTGATGTTCTTTCTAATTAATGAAAAATAAATGATACACTATATGTAGTATATACTGTAGCTATTATATCAATGCACATTTATAACTAAAAACTTAAGAATATATATATACATATACAGTGTATCACAAAAGTGAGTACACCCCTCCAATTTCTGCAGATATCTAGTATAATTTTTCATGGGACAACACTTACACAATGACACTTTGGCACAATGAAAAGTAGTCTGGTTGCAGCTTATATAATAGAGTGAATTCATTTTCACCTCAAAATAACAAAATATAGCCATTAATATCTAAACCCCTGGCAACAAAAGTGAGTACTCCCCATAGAAACTACGAACATCCCTAAATGTCCAAATTGAGTACTGCTTGTCATTTTCCCTCCAAAATGTCATGTAACTCGTTACAGGAGTGCTGTCAGCATTGCTGCAGAGATTGAAGCGGTGGGGGGGTCAGCCTGTTAGTGCTCAGACCATGCGCTGCACTCTACATCAAATTGGTGTGCATGGCTGTCACCCCAGGAGGAAGCCTCTTCTGAAGACGGTACACAAGAAAGCCTGCAAACAGTTTGCTGAAGACATGTCAACAAAGCACATGGATTACTGGAAACATGTCCTATGGTCTGATGAGACGGGCGGGCTTTCTGGTGTCTTCCTCCTGGGGTGACTGCCATGCACACCAATTTGATGTAGAGTGCGGCGTATGGTCTGAGCACTAACAGGCTGACCCCCCCCACCTCTTCAATCTCTGCAGCAATGCTGACAGCACTCCTATAACTCCTATACAAGCGGTACTCAATTTGGACATTTAGGGATGTACGTTTTTTCAAAGGGGTGTACTCACTTTTGTTGCCAGGGGTTTAGATATTAATGGCTATATTTTGAGTTATTTTGAGGGTAAAATAAATTTACTCTATTATATAAGCTGCACACAGACTACTTTTCATTGTGTCAAAGTGTAATTTTGTCAGTGTTGTCCCATGAAAAGATATACTTAAACATCTGCAGAAATGCGATGGGTATACTTAATTTTGTGATACACTGTATGCATATAACATATACAGTGTATATGTAATTTTAATCAATTCATTTTCCGAGCCACTTATCCTCACGAGGGTCACGGAGGTGCTGGAGCAAATCCCAGCTAACTATGGAAATCAGGCAGGGTACACCCTGAATCGGTTGCCAGCCAATCACAGGGCACAAGGAGACGAACAACCATTCGAGTGCACACTAATACCTCGGGACAATTTAGAGCGTCCTATCAGCCTAACAAGCATGTTTTTGGGATGTGGGGAGAAACCAGAGTACCCGGAGAAAACCGGGGGAGAACATGCAAATTCCACACAGGAAGGCCGTAGCCTGGGATTAAAGCCTAGATCTCAGAGGCAGACGTACTAACCACTGTACCGCTCATCCACTCATCAAAAAATTATTCAATCGACGACTCCTTTGTGTCAGCCCCAATTCAAACCTCAACTCATTGGCTGCCTTTGATAGCAGTAGACGTCCAATCCATTTGAAGTGGGAGGGTTCACAGCAAATAACCGTTCACCACCCTCCCTACTTACAATTAAATGGACATCGAACTGTGACAGGCTCATTTAAATTCACAGCAGGTGGACTGCTATCATCGTCAATGGCATTGAAAGAGTTAACTCAAAGCTCTGGATGCGGAACAGGTGTCGGCGAGTCATTACCCGTCCGAGTCCTGGTAGTTGACGTTCAGCCTCTTGGTGGATCCTAAAAGTTCTGGAAGAAAAAGAAAATGAAAGAACAAAAGTCAACCTCCTGGAATTAGAAATAGAAAAACAAGATTGCACTTGCAACACATACGTAAATGGACAATACTGTATGACGAAATTCATAAATTTCCTATCCTCATAATTACATTTAGCTGACTACCCACTTCATAATGAAGCCGAGTCAACAAACCTAAATATTCATCCCTCCCAATGACCTGTGTTATGACTGATCCATTCAAAACAATAGTTTTCAACTAAACAGATCAAGACATGTAATGCACAAAGAACAAAGACAAACCAATTTACATTACTGACATCAATTCAATATTAATGATATTATGTTAACTTCTTAATAAATTCATGTTTCAGTGCCACTGACTACAATAGACCACCAAACCATTTTTGGGATACGAGGGCTGCAAGTTAATGAGGTATCAGTAAAAAAGTCTCCAATTTATTTTGTTGTTTTTTTTTTCTTTTACATAAACAAGTGAAAACAGTACTAAATATGATACTGTATTTGATACCGTCACCATCCTGAACTCAAGTTTGCAAAGAAATGTCACTGTCATTGCACTGCTAATGCCACAACATGGCATACCTGTCAAGTTGTACGGTTTCGGTGTAATTTGTACAAGTGAGCACTGATTTTTAAATGTGTACGCCGTACATTTAAAATATGTACGTTTTTCGTGCATTACTTTTTTTTTTCCTCAGTTCGGATTTTGTCACCGTTTCGGCAACAAGACAATGTGCGTTACTACGTTCGTTGAATGACGCGAGAAAAGTCAGAGACACTGAGAAAGAACAGCGGGAGTGGGAAGGAGGGAAGAGTGTTGTGACGCTGTTGCAAACACGATGCTAGGCTAGGTGGCTCCAATATTTCCTGACTGTAGCCGACAGCCTACAATCTACGCCCACTTGATGCTACACTAGATATCATATGCGAAATGACAGACTCGGCGGCGTCAGTAAACAACCACCATCTTAAAGCAGTAGACTTCTCAGAAAGGCTCTGTTGTAGTGAACCTTCCTAGCGAACCGAAGTAACTTTTTATCCAAAAATCTTGACTTGAATCCATCTTTAAATGATGAAACAGCTTTAAAACTTTCACATGTCGAAAGTAGACAAAAGGGAACTAACGCAAAAACGGGAGCAATTTTAACGACTTTAACGGTTGATTCACAACATTAAATGACTTCCAAACATAGCAAAGGTTCCTACGTTTTTTCTTTTTTTAAAACACCAGTTACTTTGCCAAGTAACTAATTAATCTTACATTCAGGTAACTGAGTTACTAACTCAATTACTTTTTGGGAGAAGTAATTTGTAACTGTAATTAATTACTTTTTTAAAGTAAGATTAACAACACTGGTCATAAAGATGCAGTGTGAAGAATGAAAAGTGACGAAAGTGGAGATTTTATTCTGCCAATTGGTTGCCGAACACAATTTGCCTGCAACTATTGCTGATCACGTCTCAGAATTAGCAAAAGAAATGTTCCCTGACTCAAAGATTGTATCGGTAAGTTCATTTTATCAGTTGACCTTTTTAATTTGTAATCGGACACACTAACATACTACATTCAAGTCAAACTGAATTGCGAGCTGAAGTGCAGCCATCAAAAGACATGATAGAAATTGCCAAAAGTGCCACATAAAATTTTAACAAAGTCACTGTTAAATTTTAGTAATCATGATGCAGTTGAAGTTATTGATTGGTCTTTGATTGAACCAGGTTATATACCAATATTACCAATAAAATCATGTTATTTTAAAAATTGAGTTTTGTTTTTGTTTCATATTGCATGCTATATACAACGTTGTAAGATTAGTCAATTTGTAAGGGCATACACGTCACTATTTTAAGATTGCCAATGGCCTCGGGCTGACAGGTATGACATGGTCACACGCATCTCACTCAGTAATATGTTCTCAGACATCTTTCTCAATCTGGGTACTGCATCTGCAATATTTGCAGTTACATTAGTGCATGTTCGCACTGTTACATCAATATGCACAACCTGTCATTTGCACTATCCCGTCAGACATCTGCCTCGTAGTCTGAGTACTGTAAATCAAGGGTCCCCAAACTTTTTCCTGTGAGGGCCACATAACTTTTCCCTTCTCTAATGGGGGGCCGGGGTCAGTTTGTAACAGAAAAGGTGTGACGATTGCAGGAGTGCCTAAATGTAAAAATTAGGGCTGTCAAACGACTAAAATTTTTTATCAAGTTAATAAAAGCTTAAAAATGAATTAATCGTAATTAATCGCAATTTAAACCATCTAGAAAATATGCCATATTTTTCTGTAAATTATTGTTGGAATGGAAAGATAAAACAAGATGGATATATATATTCAACATACGGTAGATAAGTACTGTATTTCTTTATTATAACAATAAATCAACAAGATGGCATTAACATTATTAACATTCTGTTAAAGCGATCCATGGATAGAAAGACTTGTAGTTCTTAAAAGATAAATGTTCGTACAAGTTATAGAAATTTTATATTAAAACCCCTCTTAAGTTTTTTGTTTTAATAAAATTTGTAAAATTTTCAATCAAAAAACAAACTAGTAGCCCGCCATTGTTGATGTCAATAATTACTCAATGCTCATGGGTGCTTAAGCCCATAAAATCAGTCGCACCCAAGTGCCAGCAGAGGGTGACAAAACTCCAAAAAAACACAAGTAGCAAGTTGACATTGCACTGTGCTGTCATTTTAATCTGTTTGCGCCGGGCATGTGCGTTAATTGCGTCAAATATTTTAAAGTGATTAATTTAATTAATTAATCATCGCCCGTTAACGCGATAATTTTGACAGCCCTAGTAAAAATTCAATGTTTTTCAGAAAGCCACAATCAAATAACCCTTTCTGAATTCTTCACGGAACAAAAGTAAATAAAATAAAAATAATATAATATAATATATAATTTAATAATAAATAATAATAACAACACTATTAATTAAATAGATAATAACCAATAACCATCTCTGGGTTCTTCACAGAAAAAAGCCAGGAAATAAATAACACTATTGAGAAAAGAAAAAAAAAAAAATTTTTTTTGTTTTTGTTTTTTTTGTTCAGGGGCCTGGACAGGACCCCTGCTGTAAATTGTCATATACGCACGTTATATTACCACTACATCACAACTTGCAGCTAGTTGCTTATGAACTTTTTTCCCCCGATCGGTGTACACTTTAACTTGTGTTTTTTTTCCTTCTTTTTTTAATTAGTCTTATGGTATTTTTGTTCTAAGTAGTGCACGGTATGGTGAAGCTTTAAAATCTCGTACTCTGTATAATGACAATAAAGGCTTTCCATTTTAGTCTACTCTCTTTATTTTACTTTTTTTAAATTTTTGATAAAATGATAAAACATAAATATTCACTTTTATTTTTAAAATTTAAATGACCAAAAATTGTTTTACTTATTATTTTTAAATGTAATTGGAAAAATATATTTAAAACAAAAAAAAATTTTTTCATAAGTTTTCTTTTGTTTCTACTGTATATTTTTCATCAAATACTTAAAAATGAAATGCATTGTGGGATATGTTCATTGTGATTTAAGATGGCCCATATTTCAATAGATTCTGCATGCAAAGAAACAAATCTACACACGCAAAAAGACAGACTTATGCATTCACGCACAGACAGAATGAAAATGCGAGCGCGACTCCCCACGGTGATTTCGTGTTGCTTTGATAACGATGACCCGCTTTTCCTAACGAAGCCCAAGCATCCGCCGCGCACTCTCACTTCCCCTTCCTCATTATCAACACCATCATAATGCAAGCTCCTTCGAGTGCAATTCATCGTCTATCGCCGTCAATGGCGACTAATGAGTGACTTAGGATATGAAAGGCCGAACCGGCTTTTATTTTGAAGGTCGGGTTTGGAGATGGAGTACAGCAGCTCCTTGCCGGCTGATCCGCGTCTTTTTGCTCGCAAGAAAAGAAGAAGTTGCGCCACAAGAATGCAGAGGACTAAAATTAGCTGCGCGCTCGGATCTTACGCTATCATTACGCGTCTGCGCTCTCAACCGGAGGAAGATAAAACTCCTTCACACCTAAGACATCCAAACAAAAGAGGGGAATGAAGGAAAATGTGAGTTCAAAGGTCGTGGGTTTGAAGGTTCTCCTGTCTTCCAAAAACGCACTACCGAGACTTTTAAATCATATGCTGCCATTGACAATGATACACAAACCAGAGTTGCTCTAAAAATGAAGTTTTTACACTGACCACATAGTAACTTTGGCATATTACCACATACAGCACTGAAACTAAGGAAACACACCAGCAACCACCCTGCTGTTCAAACAGCTTTTTCATAAATTAACACTGGCTGCCTTTGCTATCCAATCCATTTGTACTTGAAAATGCTGGAAGCTATTGCATAATAAAGTATGAAATAAGTTTCCTTCTGGCCTATTCACGAATAAAGGAGGAGTAGGAATTTTAGAGTGGACACCAGTTCAGGTCGTTTTCGTGATCAGTCATCCAAATGATGATGAGTGGAGGTCCACATACTGTGATTACGCCGTTAAGGCCCGACTGTTCTCTTGTGAGGAAGTCATGTGCGAGGTCCTGCCGGGATGGCCTCTCCGGAACCTTCAACCCTTCCTGTCCCGTCGCCATTGTTCCCGTGAAGCAGACGCCACCCATCTGATAGCACTTCCTGCTTTGCTTTGACTAGTGTCGCCACGAGGACACATTCTAGAACCTTCTGATTGTTGCAACCCCAATCGCTTGTGTACCGTTGGTGGTAGCCAGGGAGTTAATGTTGGCCCTGATGATGGTACTCGGACATCCAAGCATTCTTTGGGTTGGTTCTTGTTGCAAAATGTTTGAGAGCCACTGTTCTACAAGCTTTCTTTCTCCTTAAAGTGATCCTCTAACTTAAATACATGTAGGCTCTAATAAAGCACAATTGTTCTCTTGTACTAAAATATGTTGTTAGAAACTCATAAAATGTTAAATCAATGGCAATATTATATAATATTTAGTCCATATTTTGACCGTTAGTTGGCGCCATTGTTTGCGGGCTCGGAGTGATGACGTCATTGGGATCTTTCCAAATGTGTAGCGTGTTCAACAATTGCTTATTGCTGCCTAAACTCGCGAAGTAAAATGCCACGATGTGCTGCTTTTGGATGCAATTTCCAGTCAAATGGAAACAATCGGAGTGAAGTGAGTGGTCAAGGTGGAATTATTATTTTTAGTGAATAAATGTGCATAAGTGGAAGCTTCTCCCCCTTTTTGGTCCCTGTATGCACGTATCCTACCCACCACACGTTACAACTGGCGCCCAAACATTTTTCCTGGATCCTCAGTCAAGTAAGAGATCCGTCTATTTTCTGGATCCAACAGTCCCACCGCGTCTGCAATATTGGTTTCGGATCTGTCCATTTTTTTGATTTGTCGGTCCCACAGCGGCTTTTCGGATCAGTCTATTTTATGGAATCGACAGCCTGATCGTGGCTGCGACATTGCCATAGGATCGGTCTAATTCCTGGATCTTCGAGTGAGTAAAAAACGCGGATTTGGATTACTATTGCCATCTTTTTTATTGACTATTCTTCGTGGGAGTTTTCCCCAAATCATACTAAATAATTAAAGCATTATGGCATGCTACAGTGACGACAGTGACTCTGACGTGGACCTTACAACAATGTTGGAGCTTGTCAGGGAACGCGTGTTTGGTACTGCTGAGCTCCCGAGTGAAGAGTGGTCAAGGTGGAAATATTATTTTTTTGTGAATAAATGTGCATAAGTGGAAGCTTCTCCCCTTTTTGGTACTTTTGTACACGTATCCTAGCTACCACGCGTTACAATGTACAAGACATGGATTACACAAGGTGTGCTCTTTGGCCTGTACTGTATGTAAAGCACACGACAGCTCTAAATATATTGGTATAAGTTTGAAAACGCAATATGCTTACCTTGAATATCTGCTAATAAAACCGGAGTTCCCAACAGGATACACTCTCGGAGTTCCTAACAGCCCTCTCTCGCATCACCAGGTTTGCCCAACTTTTGTCTTATCAGGTATTTGCTGCACGCATTTTTCCCCTGAAGCTCGTCTTGTGAACGACTGACAGTGCTGTCCTGCTCTTCACTTTGCAGATCTGGTTCAAATAGGAAGGGTAGAACTGACGATATGTTAGGAAAGCTAACGAGTGACACGCTGGAATTTCGGCAACGGGACCGGTGACGTCACGCACTGCGACGTAACAACAATGGCGACCTATCACTTGAAATAATTTTACAAACTTTATTAAAACAAAAACATTAAGAGGGGTTTTAATATCAAATTATTATAACTCATACTAACATTCATCTTTTGAGAATTACTTGTCTTAAAAATAGAGGATCCCTTAAAAAGCAATACAGGAACCACGGGAATTATGAGAAGGAACCTTCCGGAACTTTGCTCATCTTTATCTATGGTTCCACGCTAAGCACTTGGGAAACAAGGACGAGCGGGAATTAGTCTAGCTCCAGAAGCTCGTCAATACACGGCAGCAGTGCGGAATGTTGCACTTGCACGCCGATGTTTGCGCATGCACAAAACACACGCATATGCCAACTGGTGACATTCAATCTACTTTCCACTTAATGTCAAATCTTTTTCGCCATTCAGGTGGTTTTTCGTCTTCTTGTGGAGACTAACTAAGAAGTCCACCGTCATTCCTGAACCGACTGTCTTGAAATCTTGTAGCTTTGTAGCATGGGCCAGTACCTATCAAGCCTTAGAGCCCGATTTTATATTTTTATTGGAGTTGTCCGATATTGACTTTTTAACTGATAACGTAATTATGTCCAACTCCAAAAATCCGATACCGATATCAAACCAATATATGCTGCCGTGGACTTAACAGATTATGGCAAATTGTATTTTGATGCCCCACTGGATGTTTTAATAATGATAAATGTAACAACTTAAAGGTTTTCCAAATAATCATTCTGTTAAAATAGGAACAAGTTATAAAAAATAATGCAAACAGTGTTCAGTGTTTTGGATCAAGTGCAACTGCAAATTGCCAATAAGGCACTTATTCTGCCCTCAAATGTGTGCGGGTACAGAAATAGACAGATAGCGAACAAATCAGGCTCTAAAGAGAAGTCAAACGCTGGAGTAAAGTTGAAATGGCTTTACTGTCGTCATCTTTGTCTTGACAAGAGAACCGATACTTTTTTGTAAAAGTAAAAGTAACAAAACATTGTGTCAATAATCTGAAATAAAGTCACAAAGCAAAGTATACACCACGTGTCAATTGTAATAGCAACTGGTAGTACATCTTGCAAACAATTAGTAACCACATTTCACCACAAATGCAAACAAAACAAAATATACACATCTACTATATACTACACAAAGCTCATGAAAATAAAACAAGGAAGAATATAACTTACAAGTAGAGCTGAAACGAGTACTCGAGCAACTCGAGTAACTCGAGTTTAAAAACTGATCCGAGTAATTTTATTCACCTCGAGTAATCGTTTATTTTGACAGCTCTAAGCATCACGTTTTGCTCGGACTACTTTTAATGCGGGACAACGCGCTGTCACGTGCGGAGAGGAAGAAGGGAAAAAAAAAAAAACTTACTGCAGCCGACAGCCGCCACAAACGAGGCCGACGTTGCTAAATACTAGCCCGCACGATGCTACGTTGGTACAGGTAGCGTCTTATGCGTCTCATAGAGATCACATGTATGTTGAACTAGATGCAAAATGACAGACTCGGCCGCGTCTGGGCAGCGTTCGTAAACAGCCGCCATCTTAAAGCAGTAGAGCGCTAAGCGCTAATAAAGAGCGCTAAGCGCTAATAAATAAGATTAACGTTACTGTCGCTACTAGCTCACGTAACGTTAGCCCTGCGGAGGGCTAGGTTTCAATTAATTATGACCACTGTCGATGCGTGGCTAACGTGTCTTACATACAGGCTTTAACACAACATAGCATTGTGGAGTGATGAGGGTGTAAAATAAAAACTTAATCATGCTAACTATCAATTTTAGCTCAGTAGTCATTGCTGGATAAAACACCAAGTAGCACTGGTCCCTAATGTGCTCCAATACAGCCTGTATCATACATTTATTTTGAACGCTGCAAAAACTCAAAATCCTATCAGGACTTACAGTTTAGACTAGCTTAAAACTTAACTAGAACTTAAAAATGGCTTGACACAAAGAGAAATTCAATTGAAACACGTGGGAAAAAATCCTAACTTTTAAGTGATGTGTGTTATCAAGCGTAACGGCATTTTTAGGTAAGATATATATATATATATACATAAATATAAATATATTTTTTTTTTAATAAGATCTAAAAGTTTTTTGAGTGAAAGCAGTGAATTAGTCTTTTTTTTTTAATTCTAGTTACATCTGAGATGCAATTGTTGGCTGTTTTCAACAATATACATCGAAAATACAGACATTGATTGACTGAAAATGGTTCAAGATTAGATGAAATGTCATGTTTTCTCATGTATATTTGTAATTGCTCTTCACCTAAAAATATATTTGTTTTATCCGATTACTCGATTAATCGATAGAATTTTCAGTCGATTACTCGATTACTAAAATATTCGATAGCTGCAGCCCTACTTACAAGCAATGCATGTACCAAGAATAAACAACATGGTGAGATGGCAAGAACTGCTATGGTACATTGGCTGCAGACGTTTGCTCGTCCATTAATCTCTCTCTATTTGCAATGAGCTCCTGTCCACATATGATTGCGTAAGCAGAAAGTGCTGGAACTATAAGTGGCAATAGGTGGACATGACAGCACTGCCATATGCCTATTTGTCCAAAACAGATCATGAAAAACCAATGTCGACATTATAAGATATAATTTTAAAATGCTTTTACCAAATCTAATTTTTTATGTATCAGGGCTGATTATTTAATTGCATGACTTATTGGTGCCAACGTTGCATCTAGGTAACGAGTTAGCCAGAAGCATCCGCAGATTATATGGCTTTATGGTGCCTGTGTTGACTGTAGGTTTCAAGTTAGCATGTAACAGGCATGCGCGCACAGCCTTCAGCCTGTAGTGTGCTGGAGCACACTCGTGCTCATTTCCACAAAGTTTTAATTCCCACACCAAAGGTGTCGCTTACATACCCACGTAGTGACTTAATCAACAACTCATACACACAAACACCCACGAGGATGAGATCTCCCGAGCTGCGGTGCGTAATCTGAAAGCCTTGAAAGCGACACAAGAGGAGACAAAACGCGTCGGTGGTCTCGTGAAGGGAGAGCCGCCCGAGGCGCCGACCGAGGAGGAATGGAGCCATGCGCGATGGCACCACATCGTCCTTCATACTCAGTCAACTTCATCATTAGCCCGTCGCTGCATCAAGTAGTTGCAAAAAGAAGTGTCAATTGACTAGGGGGACGCCACAAAAAAAAAAAAAAAAAAAAAAAAAAAAAAGAGTCAAAGTCCAAAATTTCAGGTTTCATTTATGAGAGAACGAGCACAAAACCCAAATACAGCATCTCACGATGAATCAAACCAAGCTGGAATGGTCTTTGTTTGCCGTACTAGTCAAGGTAGAAAGAATGCGAGCAAGAGACATGAGACGAGTTCTGACGTGTTTCTCGGCTCCAGACCGGGATTTTAAAAGCATGACGGCAGTAGACGATCAGCGGCGGGGATTCGACATCCGATCGAAAACCAAGTTGCCCTAAAAATGAACTACAGTGATCCCTTGTTTTTCGCAGTTAATAGGGACCAGAAGCATGTTATTTTGCATCATTCAAATCCTAATATCTGAACATTTAAATATGTAAACTAAAGTGCAATCACATTCGTAAATGAATGGCTTCTGGTTTTTGAAATGTAAACAAACCTTGTGGGAATATAAAATAATAAAAATAAAATATAAAATAAAATTTTAAATGTAAATAAATATCGTGATAAAACAACAAAATTGCAATAACTGCATTGACCATCAAAGTCTAACTGTAACTGTAGTCTTGAAACAAATCTGAATGAGGAAAAACATTGCAGTAAGATAATGCAAACTGGTTAAACTAAAAAGAGTAGCTGAGATCTGTCATGACAGAACATCGTTTCAATGATATCTGGCGCCATCTAGCGTCGTGAATAGGGAGAGTAGCTGAGATCTGTCATGACAGAACATGGCTTCAATGATATCTAGCGCAATCTAGCATCGTGAATGGGGAGAGTAGCTGAGCTCTGTCATGACAGAACATCACTTCAATGATATCTGGCGCCATATAGCGTCGTGAATGGGTATAATGTCTAGACCGCGAATATAAGAAGACCCCTCTTTTACAGTGTTATTTCAATGCAAAAAACAATGTCTTATATTCGGGCAAATACGGTATATTTTAATAAATGGTTTTTAAGCACTTCAAATGTAATAATTTTGATAAGTTTTAAACATGTTACTGTCCCACCAAATTATTTTTAAACAAGAATAAAGTATAAAAATGCTTGCCTTCATCAAATGCTTCATTGAGTGAGTCCACTCAAGATGCTCACTGACACACAATGAGTTGCCACAGCAACTGTTTAACAAGCTAAACGATGACTGACGCATGTAGCGCTTTGAAATTTTGGCTTCCAAGTATCTCTGGCAAGATCAAACCTTAATGTCTGTCAATCATCGTTAACTTCAATAAGCAACTCCAGTGCACTGCCAGACCAAGAAAAGCAGCAGGAGGGAGAGGGAGACTACGTGATCGGATCGGGACAGCTCATCTGTATTTATTTACTTAATTTTTAATTGGGGGGAAAAAAAACTGGGCTGGACTGAGGGTGCGAATCGTGAAGTAGCGAGGGATCACTGTATTTTTGCTTTCCCCACACAGTAACTTTGACATATTACCACCTAACAACACTCGAACTAAGCAAACGCATCATCACACGTCATTCAGTTCTAATGGGTTGGCGTGGCTCAGTGGTAGAGTAGTCATTCCCCAACCCAATCTATTTAACTGGCAGTGATCGTTTGATCGCCGCAAACCCTTGTCATTACGGATTGGACATCTGTCGCTGGCACTGGCAGTAATGAATTAGTTTGTTTTTTTTTTGATTGATCAGTTTTTCATTTTTAAAATATTTTATTTTTAATAAAAAATAGAACAAAGGGGGAAATTATTGTCTTTTTGATTTTATTATTATTCACTTTTTTTTTTTTTTTTTTTTTAAATAGTTCAAATGGATTTGACGTCTATCGCTGTCAATAACAGCCAATGAGTCCAAGAACGTCTTTAGAGTTGTTCAATAAATTAACCCTTTGGCTGCCATTGTTAGTGATCGACGAACCAGAGTTGCTCTAAAAATGAACATTTTTCACTTCTTCGGCATATTACAATTCACTCAAATACAGGAAACATATCAACAATCTTCCTTACAGTTTGAACAGCTTTAATGTAATTTCATAAATGAACTCTTAGACCCTCCCCACGGCTCCCAGATGGCGCCCGGCCAGGATTAAGGAATTAGCGTTGGGAACAAGTGGGTGGTCCAGCTCTGTTTGTCGGGAGCACCCTCACCTGAACTTCAGAATACTTGCACTCGGAAGCATTTGTTCTTTGGCGTAATGATACAATAGGACTTATTTTGATGTTGATCAAAAGTCCAAAAATCAATTGGCCATTGTCCCGCAAGTTTGAAACCTCTGATTTAGCTTGTTCCTAAAAGAGCCTTTGAAGTGATTACGGAGTCTCCAATCACACTAATATTAATTTTGAACTTACTGTTCCTGCCACTCTTAAGCTTAGCCAGAAGTTTGTGCGTGGATGACAGATCGCCGCTCTTCACCGCCTGCAGGAGGTCCTGCTCCTTCCCCATGGTGCTGACCTCAGAGCGCACGAGCACGCCGCCGCCACCTCAGCGCCGCATGGCGCCGTCGAGAGCCAACGCTTCGCCGCTAAAATTTCAAGAAACGCACAAAAACAGCAGCAAACTCAGATTGCTGAAACATCTCAAGACATTTAAATGAAAAGCATTTTTTTAAATAAAAGAGCAGCACACAAGATGACGATGTTGATCAATGTTTTGTGTTTTGATTCATTTGATTGGATCGTCCAGGTATCGACCCGGATCCATGCATCGTTGTGCCACTACTATGAATAATATACTGTATAAGGCGGAAAACACTTAGGTGACTTGAAGTTCCGCTCTGAGACCTCCAATTTGGCCATATTTTAAAATTGTCCGATATGCATGTGTGATACATCATTGGAAAGCTTAAAATCTCAATTTTCTGGGGGAAGAAAATTTTTGAACAGGAGGGCATTTTTGGGGGGGGGGGAAAAAAAGTTTTTTAAACAGCAAAACCCTATCTGGACGTGAGAGCACGCGAGAGCAGAAATACAGACGCCATGACTTTAACGAGATGTTATCGCGTACTTACCTTGTTTTGATCAAAAAACTCCATGTAGCATGTATCACTGAGTGTCAACACACAGCTGTGAATAGCCAGAGCTGGATTTTTGGGGGATTTTATGGGTGAAACATGGTAATATGACAAGTGTCGCGATGCAGAAATCGCAGACATCAAGGAGTGGTCGAGATGTTCTTTTTCATATATTTACCCTTTTAAACTTTTTTTTTTCAATTTTTCTTTGTTTGGATCGATTATTTATCATCTAACATATCGGAGAAAATGCGACACTAACGAAAAAATACAGTTAAGCGATATTTATGAGGTAGATCTCCGTGACTTTTTTACAGACACCATTTTTTTCATTGTGATGTCATTTGTTTAAAAGTCTAAAATATGCGAGTGAATAATTTTTTTAAGTCGTTTTTTTATTTAAAATGAAATATTAGACATCAATTAATGACAAGCTAAAAATGACAGACATTTTGAATAATAAATACCTTCGTTTTATGGCTGGGTTGAAACAAAAGCGGTTGCGCGACGTCTGTAAACGGGGGTTTCCAGGGTAAAACGGACAAATGAAAAATAGTTCGGGGGCTTAATGCGCCATGAATCTGCTATGGCAGCATATAGACATATTGTTCTATCAAACACAACAGTCGTTTTGGCTTAAAATACAGCAGTTTCTTATAGAGAGGGCTGCAAGAGCAGAAACTGCTTTTTGAGTCTCATTTGTGTTTTCCGCCATAAGTGTTTGATTGTTTTCCACGGCAAAAACACTTGATGGCAAATTATTTTGATTGCTTACAAAGATAATTAGTCTGTGACGACTAGAGAAATCAGAAAATACGGTAGTTACTGTTAACTCTTTGGCAGCTATTGACGTCATTATTACATTTTTTTAATTGTATAATTTCATTTTTTCTAATTTAAAAATAAAAGAATATTTACATGTTCTTTTTTGTATTTAATTCAAAATATTTTAAAGAAACACTAGGTAACTTTTCAACCTTTATAAAACATTACCATAACATTTGTAATAATATGTCGACTGACAAGTGGGAGGAACTCTGCCACAAAAAAAAAAAAAAAAACTATAAATGTGCTGACTGCTTTACGGCATACGTCACTTCCCTCTTTCCCCATTCGTCATAAAGACGGAAGTCGATGCGAACGCTTTCGCGCAAATTCTGCAAAGATGGCAGAACAACAAGAGAAAGTTTTGTCAAAGGAGGAAAAAAAAAAAAAGCCCCGCTTGCACTCGCTGGAGTGACGCCAACCCTCCCTTAGACGCTCGGGAGATTGATTTTTGATTGATTGATGATTTTACGACACTTTGCGGGTGTGCGCTGGCCTTCATAGGAAACGCAGAGCTGGTCCTCATGAAACGCAGTCTTCCTTGAGGCAAAACATGACCGCTTTTGTCCACTGGTGTCGCTAAAATCAACCATAGCTGAAAAGTTACCAAGTGTTTCTTGAAAGATTATAAATACTATATGTAAGTGGATTTCAGGAAAAAATGCTTTAAGCCTTTTGTTCCCAAATGTATAAAAAATAAATAAAAACAGATATTTAAATTTAACTCATTCATTGCCATTCTGACAGCATAGACCAGGGGTCCCCAAACTTTTTCCTGTGAGGGCCACATAACTTTTCCCTTCTTTGATGAGGGGCCAGGCAAGGCAAGGCAAGGCAAATTTATTTATATAGCACAATTCAACACAAGGCAATTCAAAGTGCTTTACATCACATGAAGACCATAAAAATCACATTTAAATCAACACAACGTAAAAACCAAGACA
The DNA here is from genome assembly GCF_030265065.1 of Corythoichthys intestinalis. NCBI lineage: Eukaryota > Metazoa > Chordata > Actinopteri > Syngnathiformes > Syngnathidae > Corythoichthys > Corythoichthys intestinalis. The sequence goes on along the minus strand of NC_080410.1, from coordinate 31,557,467 downwards.
AATGATCGCATTTAATCACAGAATAAAAATAAAACAAAAATAAAAATAAAGCAAAAACTACTACTACTAATAATCATTGAAATCAGCAATGGAGATAAGCACAAGAGGAATAGAAGGCAGGTAGGTTGAAATATACAGACAGTTATGGATATGCAGTGCCAAACAAAAGCGTTTTTAGCCCTGATTTAAAGGAGCTAACAGTTTGAGCATACTTCAGACGTTCGGGTAACTTGTTCCAGAGGTGAGGAGCATAATAACTAAATGCTGCCTCACCCTGCTTGGTTCTTGTTCTTGGAACATGCAGAAGACCCGTTCCAGACGACCTTAGGGGTCTAGATGTCTCATAGGAATCTAACAAGTCAATCATGTATTTTGGTCCAAGGCCATTAAGTGTTTTGTAGACGAGCAGTAGTATTTTATAGTCTATCCTTTGACTCACTGGAAGCCAGTGTAGCGATTTCAAAACCGGTGTAATGTGGTCCAGCTTCCTTGTATTTGTGAGGACTCTGGCTGCAGCATTCTGTACTAGCTGCAGCTTCCTGACTGATTTTTTATCAAGACCTGTAAATATACCGTTGCAGTAGTCCAATCTGCTGAAAATGAATGCATGCACAAGTTTTTCCATGTCTTGTTGAGTCAGAAGCCCCTTAATTCTTTTTAGGTGGTAATAAGCGGATTTAGTGACGGACTTTAGATGGCTATCAAATTTTAGGTCTGAGTCAATAATTACGCCAAGGTTTCTGACTTGATTTGTAGCTGTAAGTGACATTGTGCTAAGTTGGCTGCTTATCTTTGACCTTTCCTTTTTTGGCCCAAAAATGATCACCTCTGTCTTCTCCACATTTAACGAAAACCAGGGTCAGTTTGTAACAGAAAAGGTGTGACGATTGCAGGAGTGCCTAAATGTAAAAATTTACTGTTCTTCAGAAAGCCACAATCAAATAACCCTTTCTGGATTCTTCATGGAACAAAAGTAAATAAATTAAAATTTAAAAAATGAATTTAAAAAAATTATATAATAATAAATAATAATAACACTATTAATTAAATAGATAATAACCAAATAACCCTCTCTGGGTTCTTCACAGAAAAAAGTCAGGAAATAAATAACACTATTGGAAAAAATATATATATATTGTTCAGGGGCCCGGACCAAATGTGGAGGCGGGCCGTATCCGGCCCGTGGGCCGTAGTTCGGAGACCCCTGGCATAGATGCTCAATTCATTTGTATTAGGAGGAAAAAGCATACAGTGGTACCTCTACATACAAAGTTAATTCGTTCCAGGACTGTCCTTATAAGTCGAAATGGTCGTATGTCGAGCAGGATTTTCCCATAAGAAGACATTATAATTCCATTAATTCGTTCCACCGCCCGAAAAACTACACTAAATCCTTAAAAATACTGTACTGCTGGTACAATTACAAATAGTAATTACACATAGCAAAACAAATTAATTATTGATTAAAAACTGGAAAAATAAAACAATAATAATTCCTGTAATAATGTAACAAATCAGGTTCTAATGTGGATATGTTTTGCGTGCTGTACCTGAACGTACCGCATCGTTGATGTGACAGAGAGAGGGAGAGGTGCGGTTAAGATATTACTTTTTCTTTGAATGTTTTGTTGAGAACACGGTCAACTGCGGTGGACATTAGGTGTGTTGTGTTGCACAAGTTCTGAAATAAATAATAAAAACCTGACGAAGCTGGCGATTTCTTTGGCGATGTTACCATAATAATAATCACCTTACTAGGAGTGGGAACCTTGGTACCTCACAATACGATACGATTAGCGATACAAAGCTCACGATAACGATCTGACGATATGGGGATACAATGATTATTAATACAATGGTCAGAAAATCATTCTAGGATATTCTACAAACAACTAATAAAAAGAAAAACAAACTTCTGCTGTGAATTGGAATGCGTTTATCATTAGTAGACGTTCAATCCGTTTGAAGTGGGAGCGAATGAACGAATGTTCATTCTATAGCCGTCAGTGGCAGCCAATGAGGTAATTTTGGGCCATTTAAGATAATTTTCCTATTGATTTTCAGTTACTTCCCGTTGATTTTGGGGTATTTTATGGGAATCACACAAATGAATAGGCAGTGACTCAAACTCAACAGGAAATGACCTGTAAATGCCCTAAAATGAACAGCAAGTGACCTGTAAATGCCCTGAAAATCAGACTGAATGACTGTGAATGCTCTGGTTTTGAATGAACAAAAGTTCCCAGTATAAATGGATTGGGCATCGAGCACCGTCAATGGCAGCCTCAGAGTTAACTGAGACACTGTTATGGTGGAAGATTTTGGCAGCAACTTGTTGGTGCCAAAAAAAAATTGACACCTTTTTAAAACGATATCTCGATTCTTGGCAGGAGCATATGGATAACCTTTTGGGATACAAAGTATCACGATATACAGTGGGGCAAATAAGTATTTAGTCAACCACCAATTGTGCAAGTTCTCCTACTTTTAAATATTAGAGGCCTGTAGTTGTCAACATGGGTAAACCTCAACCATGAGACAGAATGTGAAAAAAAAAAAAACAGAAAATCACACTGTTTGATTTTTAAAGAATTTTATTTCTAAATTAGAGTGGAAAATAAGTATTTGGTCACCTACAAACAAGCAAGATTTCTGGCTGTCAAAGAGGTCTAACTTCTAACGAGGTCTAACGAGGCTCCACTCGTTACCAGTATTAATGGCACCTGTTTTAACTCATTATCGGTATAAAAGACACCAAGGTCCCAGCTCTCTGTAGGTCATTCACTAGGTCCCCCCCCATTTGGTTCTGGGATTTTTGCTAACTGTTCTTTTCATCATTTTGACGCCAAAGGGTGAGATCTTGCATGGAGCCCCAGATCGAGGGAGATTATCAGTGGTCTTCCATTTTCTAATAATTGCTCCCACAGTTGATTTCTTTACACCAAGCGTTTTAACTAGGGTTGTTCCGATCATGTTTTTTTGCTCCCAATACGATCCCGATATTTCCCGATCCGATTGCTTATTTTTTGCTCCCGATTCAATTCCAATCATTCTCGATAATTTTTCCCGATCATATACATTTTGGCAATGCATTAAGAAAAAAATGAATACAACTCCAATATACCAATATATACATTCAACATACAGTAGATAAGTACTGTATTTGTTTATTATGACAATAAATCCTCAAGATGGCATTTACATTACGAACATTCTTTCTGTGAGAGGGATCCACGTATAGAAAGACTTGTAATTCTTAAAGGATAAATGTGACTTTGTGTATTGTGACTAAATATTGCCATCTAGTGTATTTGTTGAGCTTTCAGTAAATGATACTGTAGCCATTTAACTGTTCTGCCCAAATGCATGATGGGAAGTGCAACCATGACTGTGTGTAGTGGTACCAATTGATATATCTTCTCTGCGTTGAGAAACAACGTAGGGTGTTAAGAAAAAGATCAATTACTACCTTTCTCCCCCACATTGCTTCCCACTATATTTCTAATTGTAGGGAGAGGGATTGTAAGGCTTTAGCCAATTAAAAAAAGGCTCCAAAGGCTGCCAAATTTCACTCTACTCATTTTATGATGCCTTTTAGCTCTATATATAGGTAAAACGGCGCCATTACAGACTGAACGCGACAATGCGTGAGTGGGTCGTGCAGCGCATGCGTTAATTGCGTTAAATATTTTAACGTGATGAATTTTTTAAAAAATGTATTACCGCCGTTAACGGGATAAATTTGATAAACCTACCTTAAGTCTAGGCATGTGCCGGTATGAGATTTTGACGGTACGATAACCGTGAGCAAAAATATCGCGGTTTCATGGTATCACGGTATTGCAATTATAGCTCCCAAAAATTTTTAAATGTATGGGTTAAAAAAAACAACAACTTTTTTTCCATTGAACAGGATTTTTTTTTTCAGACCACAGTTGCAAATTGGAACATGAATATATTGTTAAAATAAATAAATTATCAATAAAAAAATATTTGAAATAAAATTAAAATAAATATAACTTATAGACTATACTCACAGCCACAGCTCAAGTTGCTCAAGATTACAGCAAGAACAAAATAATTTCTATAAAGTAAAAACACTTCTGAATAAAATTTTTAAAAATTTATACTGCATGACTGTTTTTTTTTTGAGGGTGGAAAAGCTTAAGTGAAGTTTCGCCATTTTCAGCCACTGTGTCTACATGATATCATGCCTTTGTGTTAAAAAGAACATAAGGAATTCATAAGTTAGGTAAAAATGTATAAGTTAGCTAAAATGTCAATATTGTTGTGGAAAGGTTTCATCTAAAAAAACAAAAACAAAACATTGGGAGTGAGACCTCTTCTTGATCCAGCGAACGTGGATTTGTGCTTAGGGCAAGATCATCCTTCGTAATTAGCGATCTTTGATGCTATCACCTTTTCCCCTTCATTCAAGCGAATCAAGCTTGTTTTCTCACTCTGCGGCTGTAACACTCAACGAAGTTGCTCTCCCAGCTGACCCTAGGCCAACATTCATCTTTGTAAGCTTTTACTTAGTTTGTATATTGAATTTGAAAGGAAAATGTGTGTTTTGTTTTTGGCGAACTTTTTCCATGGTGCTAATCTGTGGAAGCTACTCACATGGAAAAATCTAATTGTACAACATTTTAAATGTATTCATTTTGTATATTAAACTTACCACGATTTGAGAGCTCAATAAATTGAAGAACAGTACGCCTTATGTTAGGAGTATTTGTTTTTGGGTTAGCTGGCTGTGTAGCCGATAGCGTCACTTTCACACACAGCAACAAACGGGAGGGGGTGAGCGCTGCTGCGCCAAGCCGCTTCTGGCAGCATTTTTGACACAAGAAAAATAGCGAATACCGTCCTACGGTCTGACGGAAAATTTTACTGGTTTTGAAACCGCGACGTTTTCACACCACGGTAAACCGTGAAACCGGTAACCGGCACATGCCTACTTAAGTCTAAACTAAAGACTCTGGATGAGTGTAACATATTATGTCTAAAGATACACGATAATATCGGTCGCCGATAATTATCGGCCGATAATGGCAATTATGACGTCACACAGATAATCCAGATAATAAAAAAATTCAACCGATAATGCAATCCGATAATTATATACTTGATTTAGCCTCCAAATGTGCGCAACCGAAGAATTCAGCACGCCGCCTCCTCAACCACTCCCCTCTCTGAAGCCCCTGAGGGAGGAGGGGTTGAGGAGGCGGAGTTACACGACAAGAAGTAGTTGAATATTATGGCGGCTGTTACTAAAAAAAAAAAAAAACGACGCTCTCGCCATCTGCGGAACATGTACCGTAGAAGTTCCACGAGGCAGAAAGAAATCGACCTCATTCAAAACCACTAACCCAGCAGCCATTTAAAACTGCTCCACAAAGATTTTTGGAATGAATACGAGGATGCTGCTAGCGGGAATGCTAAAGCTATTGTAAACACAAAGTTAAACTACAGGGCTTGTGACGATACAGAGTCGGGCTGTTTGGGAATGCAGGCCAAGGCGGGTGGTAAATTCGCATCTAAGGCTAAACACCGGCACGACTGGAGACTGATAGTCGGCAAGTAGCCGTCTTCCGACGGAGCCCGCCGCTCTGGCTCTCGCTCAGGCCGCCGCCGCCTCGCCATAGCCGGGGCGGGCCGACCGCGGTTCCCCGGCTTCGGGACCTCCGGCGGACACCCCGGTTTCTCGAGCGTTCCCCCACGGCGTGCGAGCAGAGCCAGGACCCGAATACGCCGCGGTGAACCGGCTGGGGCGGGCGGATTATCCGGTACGAACGTAGCTGCCGCCGAGAGAGACACGTTTTTTTTTTTTTTTACCTAAATGACCCGAAAACCAAAGCACTGGTTAAAAAAAAAAAAAAGCAGTTTATACGACCACCATTCTTCATGAAAAAGTGATGTCCAGTAAGCAAGCTTATCATGACGGCACAGTGGTTAGATGATAATTTAAACATGGAGAAAACGAAGTCAGCCAGTCAATATAATGCATTCAGAATGTAAAATGACGAGCGGTCAGATGACTTTGTAACGCTGCCTTTATTTTCGGCTTAACAAAACTCAGGCACAAAACAACACGCACGCGGATGCGAGCTCCAACCCCGTCCAAATAGCACTGCCGTGTATCAGTTTAGCTGCTGTAAAGCAAATGTCGTGAAAGCCGCAAATGTAAACAAAGCGCTGCAGAATGGGTACATGACATCTCGCTCTTTTGAGTTAATCATTTACACAGTGTGCAACAAAGCATATAACATTAGCAATCACTTTTCAAATTATTTAACTTATTTCTCTGATCAATTACAGTCACAGTAGATAATCAAATTCTTAAATCTATATTCTGTAGCCACAAATATTATTCAAAATCTTTCCTTCCAAGTTTTTTTTTTTTTTTTAGGATTAAGTATAATAATGTATTGCTTAAAACAAGGCTGTTAAGATTATCAGCTAGCTATTTTTCTTCCAAGAAATCTGAGAGAAATACACTTGAAGCGATGGCAGATAATTTCACTTATTGCCAATAGATTTACACTTAAAACTGACTAGTTTTAAGGAGGTGTGTTTTGCAATGTATTAATATTATATATGTTAGGAATGGCTTACTTTTAAAGGGATTTTTGTGCAACTTAGGTATTTACTCTTTAAGTAATTGTTGCCAAAGGTTTAGCATTACACAATGTCGGACAATCTGTCATTATTTAGATGTTTGAATTGACGACTTGTTCATATTTTATGTTGAAAAAAAGAGCAATAAATTATATTTTTGCACAGTAATATTTTCTTTTGTGTGTACTTTAAAATTTGACATAAATCTTTTAATAGAATTATCGGCTTGACATTATCGGCTATCGGTGGGAATGAGGAGGAAATTATCGGTTATCGGTATCGGTTGAAAATTGTATTATCGTGCATCACTAATCATGTCTGTAATGTTAAATACAATTACAAAACGATTTAATTAAAAAATATATATATTTAAAAAAAGGAATGTCCGATATTTTTTTGCCGATTCCGATACTTTGAAAATGACGTGATCGGACCCGATCGATCAGCATCTCTAGTTTTAACAATTGCAGATTCAGTCCTCCCAGCCTGGTGCAGGTCTACAATTTTGTCTCTGGTGTCCTTCGACAGCTCTTTGGTCTTGGCCAAAGTGGAGTTTGGAGTGTGACTGACTGAGATTTTGGACAGGTGTCTTTTATACAGATAATGAGTTAAAACAGGTGCCATTAATACAGGTAACAAGTGGAGCCTCGTTAGACCTCGTTAGAAGTTAGACCTCTTTCACAGCAGAAGTTAGACCTCTTTGACAGCCAAAAATCTTGCTTGTTTGTAGGTGACCAAATACAATACTTATTTTCCACTCTAATTTGGAAATAAATTCTTTAAAAATCAAACAATGTGATTTTCTGTTTTTTTTTCTCTCCACATTCTCTTTCGTGGTTGAGGTTTACCCATGTTGACAATTACCATAATTTCTGGACTATAAGGCGCACCAGACTATAAGCCACCACCCACCAAATTTGACACGAAAGCAGCATTTGTTCATAGATAAGCCGCACTGGACAATAAGCCGCAGCTGACCTCACTGTATTATGGGATATTTATACAAAATATATTAACCGGTAACACTTTATTTGACAGCGGCATCATAAGACTGTCCTAAGACCAAATGAGCCACCATAAAGCTTTGAACCAATTGGCTGCAAAGCTTCATTACTTAATGAAGCCTCATTTGGCCTTCACTGCTCCCTTGGGGGAGACAGTCATCCTCTGCTGCCACCTGCTGTCAACACTGTTGTCGTCCAACGTGCCTCCTAGCATGCATTGCAGTGCTACAAATATTAAATAATAATCAAAATCCATGTTCTGCTCTAATTATTTCTTCAGTTACTCTTCCAGTTGTTTCATTAATTGCTAGCTCTGGTATTTGGCAAAACTTTATTTGACAGTGGCACCATAAAACTGTCATAAGACCATCATAGTTATGAAATGACACTGCCATGAGCATTAATTACATCATGACAGATGTCATTTTGTGACATCCGGCAAATGATCTCACTTTTGAATAGAATCAAAAGATCCGAGCTGGACATATATGGAGTGTTGGTGAAATAATTTGCCAGATGATACTTAATGACATCTGTCATAAGCATTCATTAACAGCCATAATAGTATCATAATCATGTCATAATTATGACGGTTTTATGGCAGTCTTATGACACCGTTGTCAAAGTGTTACCTATTAACCCAAATAAATCAACAAATAAGCCGCACTGGACTACAAGCCGCAGGATTCAAAATGAGGGAAAAAAGTAGTGGCTTATAGTCTGAAAATTACGGTACAGGCCTCTCTAATCTTTTCAAGTAGGAGAACTTGCACAATTGGTGGTTGACTAAATACTTATTTGCCCCACTGTATTTCAGTGCTATTGACGGGAATAGGGGATCGTTCGATTGCTGCCAGCCCTTTCAGTCCAAATGAATCGGGCGTCTATCGCTGCCCATGGATGCAAACGTGTTAATCGAAGGAATAACACTGAAATAGAATAGCGGGGACATTGTAGATCTGTTTCGATGAATCGTCAATTAATCGTGGCAGCCCTACTGTGTTTGTGGAGGTTCTGACTGAGTGAAAGAACGTCAAAGTTTTGGTGTCAACATGCATTTGTTTTGGGACGCCGCGTTACGTAAGCGCCGATCCGAGTCGAACCGAGCCGAGACGTCACCCGCAAGTGCACACGTCAACGTTGTCCCACTTTTGTCCCACATTGGAGCTTCTCAGACAGTCGCAGGGAGGGGAAAAAAGACATCAAGATGTTGGAAACGTTCCACTTGAGCTTCCATCACAAGCTGCACATTCTTTAGCAGTGTCAACACTTCCAAGGGGAATTCGGCACCCGCACAACACTTTTGGCCCGCTGGCCCACACTTGTTCAATTTTTTGCCTTCTTTTGGGGCTTTTCCTACACTGTTTCGTCGCTACAAACGAATTGTTTTGGTGTTTGACGTGATTCTGTCAAGATGATTAGCAAGTAGAGTTCACTGGAGGGAGGATAGGGAGGGTTATAGGGGGGTGGCAAAACGGAGGGGGGGGTCGTCGTTTTAAGCGGACATGTCAGGGTGGGCATGTTAATAATTTAGAAGTGTGTTTGGACTTCTGTCCAAATGTGGTTTGGAGTATGTAAAAGAAAGTTGCTTGTTCCTACCTTTTCCGCCGCTGTGCTTGCCTCAAAAGTCCCAGCCGCGAGGCAACATTCCCGGCCTTAAAGTGTCGAATGTTCGCAGTCTCTTTCGCTCGCAAACTTGGGACTTTCACTCCGCCGCCGAAGTGGAGGTCAATTTCAGCGTGTTTGGCAACTTTTGAGCCGCCCGAGCGCCACTTGCTCGTCTTCTTCTCGTTGGTGCCGCCGCCACCACCTCCGCCGCCGCTGGCATTCTCGTTCGCTATGCCGAGACACGCGTCAAGCGCTCACAGTGGCGCGTAAACATATCCGGTTGGGTGTCGGGATTTTCAAAACAAAGCGGAAGTTTGGGAATTGCCAGACAGGTCGAAAATTCTCATTCTTGTTAAAATATTTTACTGACGGGACCCCGTTTTTGTTTGTATACTGTACAATTGTGTTAATAAAAATAAATAAATACATGAATAAATAAATAAATAAATAGATAAATAAATAAATAAATAAAAATTCCAGCGCTACCAAGAAAATCAATGAACAGCGGTGATTGACAAACCAGAGTTGCTCCAAAAAGTTATTTTTTTTTAATGTTGATCACACAATGATTTTGGTAGAATAACTCCTCGATGCCTGAAATTACATTTAACAAATACGTCACATAAAGCATGAATGGAGGAAGACATAACCAGGGGTGAAAGTGGCTAGAATTTCTTGCCGGAACTCCCCGACGTGAAGGTCACCACGGAGCCAGAAATTTTATTAATAAATTAATTTTTTTCTTTCTTTTTTGGGGGGGGGGGGGGGGGGGGGGGGCAAACCTCTTAAACTACTGAAATGCAAAGTAAACTGTTTTAGCACAGTTATTTCAATAACACATACAAAAACTGATTTTCATTCAAAATTGTATTTTTTTCAATGATTTGCAAAATAAAAGTTGACAAAAACAGCAATAACCCAACCTCCATCTCCTAATTTTTATTTTCCCTCATTTCCTCACATACCAAATGCCAAATCTAAATTTTAATTACTTAAGAACATAGGAGGTATATTAAAATTGAAGTTAATGTACCCTAATTTTCGCACTATTAGGCGCACCTGACTATAAGCTGCAGCCCACCAAATCTGGCACGAAAACGGCATTTGTTCATAGATAAGCCGCACTGGACTATAAGCCGCAGCTGTCCTGACTATATCATGGGATATTTACACCAAAAGATATTAACCGGTACAACCTTATTTGACAGCGGCATCATACGACCGACTGTCATAAGACCAAATTAACCATCATTAAACTTTGAACCAATTAGTGCAAAGCTTTATTGCTTCAAGAAGCTTCATTTGGCCATCACTGCTCCCTTGGGGGAGACAGTCAACCTCTGCTGCCACCTGCTGTTGACTGTTGTCATCCAACATGTCTCTTAGCAAGCATGCAAGAAATTTAAGTCCAGAGTGCACATTGACAGATAAGATGTTCTGAACCTCCCCATCAGAACAAATAAAACTAAATATGATAAATAAGCCTCCTCACCTCTTTCGTTGCTCTCAAAGATTTGATCCATTTTATGTTGCATTGCCCTTTTTTGTCGCATCAGTTCAACAATCTTTTTTTTTTTTTTTTCTGATCCAGAGACTTGCACATTTGAACCAATCAGAGCTAACTATCTCTGCTGATCACATGTCACTATGTCAGCCAATTGAACAGATAAATGAGTCCAGGCGTTTTGCTTTGCTGCGTGCACATTGACGTGACTCATCATCGTCTGACTCAGATAACTGCAGCAGCCGGGGAAGACTCCATGCCGTCCGTGGAATAAAATAAATAATGAATATTGGTGAGAACGGATTGCGCTACACAAGCACTTTATTATGCTTGTTGTTAACACTTGTGTATGTAAATATGATGTTGCTAGATTGTTTTCTTCTAGGAGATGCTTTTTTTTTTTTTTTTAACATAGCGTTTTGACAGTTGCCATCATATTTTCGGAATCAAAGCACCATGTACCGGAACAGCATTCCGGCCCTCAGTCTTATACCGTAACAGCATTTCGGCCATGAATCTTTTACCAGAACTGTGTTATGGCCCTGAATCTTATACCGGAACTGCGTTCCTGACCATTCTGGCCCACTTTCACCCCTGGACATAAATACATTAAAACAGTGGTGGAACAAATGTAAACAGGGCCCAGGTGCAAAGAGCATAAACGGGACCCCCCAAGCATAGGCGGAGTTTGACTTTTGGGCCGGGGGGGCACAACATGTTGACGACCCAAAAATGCAGTGTCAGCAATAAAATTAACTTACAAGAATATTTATAATAATAAGTTGAAAATGAGCGTTTTTCTTTTTTTGTTCCCCATCATTCTTGAGGGGGATTCTAAATCAGGCTGCTTAGGACAGCTATACTCGCCAAGATCGTCATCCATTGAATATAAAACACCCGCCGGTGTCGTGCATATGTAGTTACCCCAGTCAAAAATTGTATCCCCTTGATGGAGCCATATGGAGGTAGATTTGTGTCTTCATTATTCGATCAAAAAAAAAAAGTTTTTGAATGCAAAACTAAATGTGAAACTCAAAACAATGCATTTGAAAGCTATTTTTCTTTAATTTTTTTTTTTTTGATTGCAGTCTTTTTTTTTTTTTTTTTTTTTGAATGAAGCAACTTTTTTGATTGAAATAATATTTTTTTGCATTTGGGCCACATTTTGGCTAGGACACTTGTGTCTTTATTATTCAATAAAAAAAAAAAAAAAAGTTGCTTTAAACAAAAAATGTATATTTTCAAACTAAAAATCACTTCAAACAAACAAAAAAAAAAAATTCAATCATAGAAAAAATGTTTTTGAATGCCAAAAAATATTTGAGACTCAAATATTTGCATTCGAACACTTAATTTTTAATTCAAAAAAGTTTTATTTTACCAATCCTTTTTGTGTTTGGGCTATATCATGGGTAGGACATTTGTGTCTATCATTCAAGCCCCAAAAATTTATTTTTTAATTTGTATTTTTAAAAATATTTTCAAACAAAGAAAAAATCATGTGAAAAATAAAATTGCCCTCTAATTGTTTTTGCAAATGACCATCACATGATCTGTTCGAAAAATAATTTTGACCCATTATAAAAATATCTTTTTTGTTCATTTCATTCATTTTTGTTGTTTGCTTTAATGCTTTACAACCTTTATACGTATATGACATACATAGGAAAGTTAATTACATGCAATGACACTTTTCGGACACCAGGGGGGCCTGCCCCCCCTTACACTCCGCTTATGCCCCCAGGTGAAGAACCCCAAAAGGGTCAAAATTATATACTCCACAATCCATCCTGCCAATCACTTGACTCCACCTTATGTATCTGAATGACAGCACACGCTTCATTGTGCTGGAAAATGACATTATGAAATAAAAAGGCTGTTGTGGAAAAATGCGTTATTAAATAAAAAAAAAAAATTAAAAAAAACTGAAAAATGCTTTTTATCTTGTAAAATCTTTTTCATGATTCTTATTTTACAATATAAGGGCCATATTATACAACTTCTGTTATAGTATAATTAAGTATTATCAAATGTAATTATTATTTATTTATTTTTTACCCTTTTGGGTTTCCATAACCAAGTGGATCGTTCGACGGGGATGGGCTGGTGCTGGTTGACAATATTCGCGGGCCCTTCAAGATGACCGCCCACTGTCTGGGTGTGGGTGGGTGCGTGTGTGTATGTGTGAGACCTTTGTGAAGTTGGCTCCCCATCAGATGGCACATTTATATAAAAATGCCGTGATTTGTGCTACGGTTGTGCTTGTTTGTGCTATAATGTTTCATTAGTGCTGCTGTCATTTTTTTAGATGGAGGTATTAATTTCAAGTGAGTGTGTAAGTGTGGGGTGCAAGTGGAAGCCAAACTGGGGGCGGCAGAGACATGTTTGAACACTTAAAACATGATATTACAGCTCCGCGCATCATCTGTTTGACCTTCCCCTCGCCAAAACACATCCCTTAGAGGCCCGGGCCCAGTCACACCCCGAGCATAATCATTTGAAACTAATAATAATAAATAAAAAATACTATAGAAATTAAACGGAAAAACTTTTTGAGGAAATTTTTCCTTTATTTTTATATACTTAATAATTATGTATTCCCCAAAGCTTTTTATGTATATTTGTTAACTCATGTGTATCAATGTCAATTAGGGTTGTTCCGATCATGTTTTTTTTGCTCCTGATCCGATACTGATCGTTTTAGTTTGAGTATCTGCCTATCCCGATATTTCCCGATCCGATTGCTTTTTTTGTGTGCTTCCGATTCAATTCCAAACATTCCCGATAATTTTTCCCGCTCATATACATTTTGGGAATGCATTAAGAAAAAAATGAATAAAACTCGGACGATTATATACATTCAACATACAGTACATACGTACTGTATTTGTTTATTATGACAATAAATCCTCAAGATGGCATTTACATTATTAACATTCTTTCTGTGAGTGGGGTCCAGGGATAGAAAGACTTGTAATTCTTAAAGGATAAATGTGACGTTGTATATTGTGACTAAATATTGCCATCTAGTGTATTTGTTGAGCTTTCAGTAAATGATACTGCAGCCATTTTACTTCTGCCCAAATGCATGATGGGAAGTGCAACCATGACTGTGAGTAGGGCTACCAATTGATATATCTTCTCTGCTTTAGTAAAAAACATAGGCTGTTAAGAAAATGATGAACTACTGCCTATCTTCCCCACATTCCCAATTTATATTTAATTGTTGAGAGAGGTATTGTTAGGCTTCAGCCACATAAAAAGTGGCTCCAAAGGCTGTCAAAATTCTCTCTACTCATTATACGCTGCCTTTTAACGCTATCTATAGGTAAGACGGCGTTTTAATAGATTGAACGCGACAATGCGTGAGTGGGTCGTGCAGTGCGTTTGTTAATTACCTAACGTGATTAATTAAAATATATTAATTACCGCCGTTAACGCAATAAATTTGATAGCCCTACTTTAAGCCAAAACTACTCTGGATGAGTATAAGACATTTTGTCTGTAACGTTAAATACAATTAGAAAACGATTTAAATAAAAAATAAAAAAAGGCATGTCCGATATTTTTTTGCCGATTCCGATACTTTGAAAACAACGTGATCGGACCCGGGACATCTTTAATGTCAATGGCAGCTAATAAGCATGTCATGTAATGTAAATGGAGGTTCTGGTATCAATGAGTTAGCGCAACAGTCAAACCTTCCTAATGTTTAACTACTTAAATGCTATTTAATGAATTAACTCATTGGTTGCCTTTGACGGCTATAGATGCTCAGTCCAGTTTGAAACACGATAGCTTTAAAAAATCTTATTTTTTTTCCCCTCATTGTTTCATTTTTTTTTAAACTAATCAGAAGGAAACTCAGTAAAATAGCTCAGATGTTTGATGGGCATTGACCAAGTGACTGGGGAGAGGGAAGTCTGGGCTTCCCTGCTGAAGCTGCTGCCCCCGCGACCCAAACCCGGAGTAAGCGGAAGATAGATGGATGGATGGATTTTTTTCTGATCCATGCACGAATAACAGAAATCGATTTTTTTTAATGATGGTGTACACATCAACAACAAAACGAGCAGCGCAGTATTATTAATAATAATTATAAGAGCAATATTTATTTTGTTAGACACAAGCCAGCAGAGGGCTCTATCAGGTCAGCCTGACATGTGAGTTGGACAGCAAGTATGAGATTCTAACGGTATGATAACCTTAAGCAAAAATAACACGGTTTCACGGTATTGCAATTACAGCTCTAAAATGCTTTACTTTGAGATATCTGTGTTTAAAAAAAAAAAAAAAAAAATCCATTGAACAGGATTTTTTATTTTTCAAAACATTAGCAAACTGTAACATTAGTATATTGTAAAAATAAATATAAAAAATAACTGACATATTCTAAATAAAATAAATGCAGTCCTTTAGGTGTGCCTTAACCCGAAGCCACAGCTCAACATTATAACCATCAGAACAAAAATCATTATTTTCCATACAAAGCACGTGTGTATGACTCGTATCATATTTACGTTATACATACACACACTCTCTTTCCCAACACAGATAGTTGCCAGAGGGAGAAAAAACACACCACATTTTACCAACGCTAGACACACTAAACATACTGGAGTTAACTCTCGTAGATGGTGGAAAACATTCATGACAGTGTTTACTAATCTTAACTTTGTCTAAATGCAAAGTCATATTGGAGGTAGGCATGTGCCGGTATGATATTCTGACGGTATGATAACCTTTAGCCAAAATATCACAGTTTTACGATATTGCAATTACAGCTCTAAAATGTGTTGCAGTGGGATATCTGGGTTTAAAAAAACAAACAAAAAAACTTTTTCCTATAGAACAGGATTTTTATTTTTCAAAACATATTAGCAAATTGGAACATAAGTATACTGTTAAAAAAATATATACAGTATCTATATATACACTCACCTTCCACTTTATTAGGTACACCATGCTAGTAACGTGTTGGACCCCCTTTTGCCTTCAGAACTGCCTCAATTCTTCGTGGCATAGATTCAACACGGTGCTGGAAGCATTCCTCAGAGAGTTTGGTCCATATTGACATGATGACATCACACAGTTGGTGCAGATTTGTCGGCTGCACATCCATGATGCGAATCTCCCGTTCCACCACATCCCAAAGATGCTCTATTGGATTGAGATCTGGTGACTGTGGAGGCCATTTGAATACAGTGAACTCATTGTCATGTTCAAGAAACCAGTCTGAGATGATTCCAGCTTTATGACATGGCGCATTATCCTGCTGCAAGTAGACATCAGAAGTTGGGTACATTGTGGTCATAAAGGGATGGACATGGTCAGCAACAATACTCAGGTAGGCTGTGGCATTCCAACGATGCGCAATTGGTACCAAGGGGCCCAAAGCGTGCCAAGAAAATATTCCCCACACCATTACACCACCACCAACAGCCTGAACCGTTGATACAAGGCAGGATGGATCGAGGCTGTCATGTTTTTGACGCCAAATTCTGACCCTCCCATCCGAATGTCGCAGCAGAAATCGAGACTCATCAGACCAGGAAACATTTTTCCAATCTTCTATTGTCCAATTTTGATGAACTTGTGCAAATTGTAGCCTCAGTTTCCTGTTCTTAGCTCAAAGGAGTGGCACCCCGCGTGGTCTTCTGCTGCTGTAGCCCATTTGCCTCAAAATTCGACGTACTGTGCGTTCAGAGATGCTCTTCTGCCTACCTTGGTTGTAACTGGTGGTTATTTGAGTCACTGCTGCCTTTCTATCAGCTCGAACCAGTCTGGCCATTCTCCTCTGACCTCTGGAAACAACAAGGTATTTCCGGCCACAGAACTGCCGCTCACTGGATATTTTTTCTTTTTCGGACCATTCTCTGTAAACCCTAGAGATGGTTGTGCGTGAAAATCCATTAGATCAGCAGTTTCTGAACTACTCAGACCAGCCCTTCTGGCACCAACAACCATGCCACGTTCAAAGTCACTCAAATCACCAACTGTGTGATGCCATCATGTCAATATGGACCAAACTCTCTGAGGAATGCTTCCAGCACCTTGTTGAATCTATGCCACGAAGAATTGAGGCAGTTCTGAAGGCAAAAGGGGGTCCAACTCATGATTAGCAAGGTGTACCTAATAAAGTGGCCGGTGAGTGTGTATATATATATATATATATATATATATATATATATATATGTGTGTGTGTGTGTGTGTGTGTGTGTGTAGCCACAGCTCAACATTATTACCACCAGAACAAAAATAATTGAATTATTTTGCATTAAAAAAAAGTGTGTATGACTCATATCATGTTTACATTACACACACATTCTTTCTTAACACAGACAGTTGCCAGAGAGAAAAAAACATGTTTTACCACCGCTAGACACACTAAACACGCTGGATTTAACTCTCGTAGCTGGTGGGAAACATTCATGACAGTGTTTACTAACCTTTAATTTTGTATAAATGAGAAATAATATTGGAGGTATTGCCTCCTCGGCAGTCAGCCTCCGCAAACATGTTTTTCATGTCAGTTGGCCCTCATCCTCTAAGTCGTGGCCGTTTGTAACTTTTCTTTAGCCGAATTATAATAATAAGTTCAGGAGTTTTACCTCCTCCAGCCATCATGTAACACAGCTGACTCACTGACGCGCAGTAATGCCACTAAAAAGGGGCAAGTAGCATTACAATAATAATGAAAAACTGAAATAGAAAAGACATCAGGGTTTTTTTTCTATCATAGTGGATGGCAACAAATTTGGACAGGTGTTGGATGTCTAGCGAGCAGTTGACTCAGCGTTTGCCGAGATAAGGAGATATTTTGGGGGAAAAAAAATCACAGGGGAAAGTCAAGAAAATGAGGATTTTAATAAAATAATTAGGACAACAAAATGAATATTATAAATATATAAATAGGTGACATGATAACAGAAAACGTAGGTGTAGGGGGGGGCGTGGCCTGTCACCAGCGGAAGCAGCTGTGGTGTTTCTGTAGGCTGTTTTTTAGGACCCAGAGCACGTCTCGTCGCAGCATGGACCAACCACAGGCGGTGCTCTCCTGGTGGGGCAGAGAGCGACACTGTCATTTGCATTTCACAGTGACATCATCATCAGCAATTGCAGTGAATGAGTTAAGTAATTATTGCCTATTTATTTTAATTTTTTAAATTTATAAAAACTATTTTAATAAAAACAAAAACGAAAGAGGGAAAACCAGTAAAAAGTCAACCATTTTTTAAAAAATGTCTTAATTTTACTACATATTTTAAAATATAAAAATAGTTTTTTCCTCTTAATTCTATTAGTCACTACATTTTCAAAACTGGGAATTTTTTTTTTTTTTTTTTTACGAAAACACAAAAGAAAGAAAATAATCTATTTTATATAATTTTTTGGGTTTATTAATATAATTACAATTGCTAATCTCTAATTGCTTTTTAATTATTTTTCATTTATTTATCTTTTAAATACAGGCAATCCCTGGGTAATGGACGAGTTCTGTTCTTACACTGGCGAAGTAAGCCGAATTCCTATGTAAATTGGAAATAACCCTTTAAGTATCCCTAAATACCCCCTAAATCTCAAAATAACTATGAAAAACACGTTTTATACGTCATTGTACTGTCATATTATTAAAATAAAGTAAAAATAATACTGTAAGGTACAATAAGGTACTGTTTTCGCGACTAGGGGGAAAAAAAACAAAAAACGACTGGAGACAAAATGGCAGACGAGACTCCAGCATTGTAAAGTCGAAATCACGTAAGTCGGGTACGTCGTAACCCAAAGACTACCTGTACACGAAATATTCTCCGATTTTTGTCATATAAAAGTAAATAACCTGATTTATAAATGAATCGGCTAGAAAAAAATACTGTTTATAGTCGACTATCAAAATAATCGTACATGGCAGCCCAAATTGTAACAAAACCAATAGTACTTTACTACATTATGGCTACTAGTTTCAAAGTTTTACGAAGTTACCTGCTGCTGAACAAGCGCGCTCACATTGCCGAAGTAAGACGAGAACTCCGGATAAGAACGCGCGCCTGCCGACGACAGCTGCGATAAAGAAGAGAAACGTTTTGTCAATCAACTCGGTGATCAATCTACAGGCTGGCCGGCAATCTACTTACACATTCTGCTTCCTGCACCACACGGTTCTGAAGGTTCTGGAAATCCTCCAATTTGCGCGGATTCCACGCCACTTCGCCATCTCCCTGGGGTGCCTCGTTGTCCTCGAAAACTTTCTCCGACCCCTGCAGCGTCCGGCGAAGGTTCCGCAACGCCCGGCGACACTGCACAAAAAGATCATCATTTGGAGAAAATGTACAAGCGAGTCATCTTGTGGTTTCCTCGAGGTTATGCGTCCCAGTTCGTTGTGTTTGAAAGTGAAAGAAATACTCCAAGAAGTACTATTATCAAAAGTGTTTTGGAACAACAACTATAATGTCGGGCTACCTTTTCGCTCCCACACACAATTCAAATTACTCAAACTCTCTCCCAAGTTAATTGCATTGAAAATGAAAGAACTACTACAAGAAGTACTTTCAAAAGTGTTTTGGAAGAAGTTGAGAGTGTTTGAGTAATTTTAATTGTGTGTGGGAGTGAAAAGCGAGCCCAACAATATGGTCTCCTTGTACGAAAGATGGTCAACTATAGTCTCGCTCACACACTAAAGGTTCCAGTTTTAGAAGTTCTCAGTACAGCTGCCACAATTGATTAGTTTGAAAATTGAATGACAATTATAATTTTGCGATTATACTCGGTTCATATAATAAATGATGTTATTTATTGTGACGTGATCTGATTGTTTTTCATTGCAAAAGCAGATGTTTTCTAAATATTTCATTTTGATTCGTTATGAAGATGATCATCTGCTTTCAAGGACGACAAAAATCTGAGAATATTTAGTATTAATGTATTCTTTTTAAAATAAGTTAAATTATTGAACTGAATAAGTAGAGATAGAATGTTTTTTCCTTGATTTTCTTTGAATTTTAAAAAATGTTTTAAATAAAAAGGGATTTTTTAAAACAAATTAACTGATATGAAATGTTTTTTCCTTTTTTGTTTTTCTTTTTGTAAAAAAAAAAAATCTTTTAAAACCAAAATGCAAAATATTTGCTCTTTTTGTGCAAAAATGTAAAAAAAAAAAAAAAAAAAAAAGTTGTAAATTTAAATATGAATGAATAATCAAAAATAAATAAAAAAATAAAATATTAAAAATAAAATATTAAAATAAGATTTTTCATTTATCTTTTTTTTAATTAATTTTTTTTTTTTTTTTTTACAAAAAATATTTATATAAAATAATAATTAAAATAAAAGTACGGCCATTAAAAATAACACCAAAAAAATATTTAAAAGGATTATTTTTTTTCCTTTTCCTTTTTTGTTTCTATTTGTAAAAAAATAAAATGAGAGAATATTTACTAATAACTCACTCACACAAACATAATGAAGTCAGAAAATCAAGTCAGAAATCTTGGCGTAATTGTTGACGCATACCTAAAATTTGATAGCCATCGAAAGTCTGTCACTAAATCTGCTTATTACCACCTAAAAAAATCTAGCCAGAATTAAGGGGCTTCTGACTCAACAAGACATGGAAAAACTTATGCATGCATTCATTTTCAGTAGATTGGACTATTGCAAAAATATATTTACAGGCCTTGATAAAAAATCAGTCAGGAAGCTTCAGCTAGTACAGAATGCTGCAGCCAGAGTCCCCACAAATACAAGAAAACTGGACCACATTACACCGGTTTTGAAATCGTTACACTGGCTTCCAGTGAGTCAAAGGATAGACTATAAAATACTACTGCTCATCTACAAAACACTGAGTGGCCTTGGACCAAAATACATGCTTGATTTGTTAGATTCCTATGAAACATCTAGACCCCTAAGGTCGTCTGGGGTTTCCTGTATGTTCCAAGAACAAGAACCAAGCACGGTGAGGCAGCATTTATTATTTATTATGCTCCTCACCTCTGGAACAAGTTACCTGAAGGTCTGAAGTATGCTCAAACTGTTAGCTCCTTTAAATCAAGGCTAAAAACGCTTTTATTTAGCACAGCATATCCATAACTGTCTATATATTTCAAGCTATTTGCTGTCTATTCCCCTTGTGCTTTATCTCCATTGCTGATTTCAATTGTTTTTAGTAGTAGTTTTTTTTTTCCTATTCGTGATTAAATGCAATTTTTATGTATAATTTAATTTCCTGTTTTGATTGTCTTTGTTTTTACGTTCTATTGATTTAATGTGATTTTTATGATCTTCGTGTGATGTAAAGCACTTTGAATTGCCTTGTGTTGAATTGTGCTATATAAGTAAATGTGCCTTGTGGTGCCTTGCCTAAAGACAAATGTAAAGTTTTTAATCAATTCCCTGCTATTGAAGGTGACAGACATCCAACCCATTTGGACTTGGAAGGTGAGCGAATGACTACCGTCATTGTCAGCCAGTATTAATTTATGAAAAACTTTAAAGCCGTTTGAACATTAGGAAGATTGCTGATCAATTATTTGGACAAATTTCAGCTCAGCAATGTCTCTAAACGATTAATCGACTATCAAAATAGTCGTCAAGTAATATAACAATGGATTAGTTCAAGAAGCTTGCTCTCCTATCGGCCTAGAAGTTGGGCTCACCTGAGTTTCATTTGCGAGGGCAGCACGAGGGAAAGTAACGTTGGCGTTATACGGCAGGCATCTCGCAGGAAAGGGCGCCCCCTGTGGGATGGAAATGCAGAATAAGAGTCCAAACGCAACGAAAAGACACCGAGAGGTTGTAGGTGGGGCAAATACCAGATCTCGGAGAAGGATGTGAGTTTCCTCGACCACGTCCCCCGGAATTTCGCAGGCTGGCACCACGGCCGTCATTGCGCCCGAGCAGTATAGCACTATGAGCAGCAGAGCCACGGCAACATTCATGATCTGGACGGTTATGATGGTCCGGAAGCTTGGCAACAGTTCAGAAGGCGGAGGTGTGCTGCAGAAATTGTTAGGGGTGAGATGGCATCTCACGGAGCTATAGTCAGCAACACGCCTAAAATTCACCTTAACTGGATCGTCAATGTTGAGAAAAAAAACAAAAAAACAAAACGAAAAACACCTCGAGAGCGAACCCCGAGATTTTCCTTCCCCGGCTGCGCTAACTTTCCGCTTTGACGTGACTCCATCATTAGGCTTTTCAAAAAATGTGGTTAGCAACGGAAACAAATATTGGCGCGCCCCACACCACCCCTACTTCATCGTCGTCATTTTCTTCAAGTTTCATAATTAATACGACGCTAGTCACTTTGAAAACGCATACACTCAACCAAGGAAACGCGGGTCTTCAATTTGATTTTTTAATGAATTTTTGTCCATGATTTTTTACCAATACTTTATAATTACACACACATTTCCTCAGTAAAGTGCAGAATATATGGATATACAGTATATTTACTTTTTAACTTTTTTTTTTCTATGACACACAATGAACTAACCATAAGTGTCCAGTAAAGACGATTCTGGTTAGTAAACAGCAAAATAGTAAGAATAAGGATAATGGTACTAATAGTGCTAATAATGCATTTATTATTGCATGCCATATCATTCACTACACTGTGACAATACAAATCCTTGATTTCTCGTAATATTTACAGTGATTATTTGCATGATTTGTAATTAGCATTTTTACGCAAAGTATTATTTTTTTTATTTGTCCAGCGACTGACTAGCAACCATTTCAGGATGTACCCTGCCTCCTGCACGTTGTAAACTGGAATAGGCTCCAGCACCCCCGCGACTCTCGTGAGAATAAGCGTTTCAGAAGATGAATGAATGAAAACAGTTCGATATTTTTGATGAATCGTACTGAAAAAGTAAATATCTTATGATGCTTTATTTAGAGGGAACTGAAAAAAATTTGGGGTGAGTTAAAATTCTATAACAGCCCTTTATAGGGCAAGTGACTGTTTTTTGGTAAAGTGGGCTAAACTTGAAGGTTTCTGTGGTGGGAGATTCTTTATAAAGCATTTCGAAAATAATGTTTCCCATCATCAATGGCAGCAAATAAGATGACTTTACTATTAATAATGATTATTACAGACCCTTTCCAAAGAAAATTTCCACAAAAATTTTGATTATCATGGAATCATTTTGTTTTATGAAAATCAATTAACATAATCCAATTTTTGGAAATTCAAATTTGTTTTTAAAGTGCCCATCAACATATTTAATATGTATATATTAATAGTTACCGGTATTATTGTATTGTTATTTATCTGTACATATAGCTGTAAATTAATAAGATATCAATAAAAACTAAATTACCTACATTAAAATGAATAAAAACAGAAATTAACCCCTACAGACCCACATTTTTTCTGCTGGGCAAAAAAAAAATCTTCGCTGATTTGTACTCTACTCAAATATAAGCACAAAGTGCAATTTTTGGGTCGGGGATATTTCGTGCATTTATCAGTTATTTTTAATGTTAAAGTTAATTGTTTTTAATGAGAAATGAGCACTTACGTTTGCCTTTTTGAAGTTGCGTTTTGTCTTAGCCATTTTCAAAGAGCCAAAAATAGCAAAGGGGGCGTGCTAAACCTCATTATTTGATTTCGATGGGTAAAGTTCCGTCCAATCATCTCCCAGAAGTGGCAATAGCAACTAAATCCAGTGTATTTGTTATTTAGAGACGCGAACACGTCATGTCCTTCAGCAGCATGCTCAGGTCTGAAGGGGTTAACTCTAACTACAGTCGCCAAAAAACACTCAAAGAGTAGATATTTTTTTAACTTGATAAAATTTCAATGAGTCACTAAATTAAAATTGCTACGCTAATTCCAAATTTGCCATAATTTTTTTTTTGTTTTAGGATGTCAAAAAAATGTCTCCACACCTATACCTATTTCTTGTTAATATAATTCTAATTACAGTATCCATATATATATATATAAAAAAAACAGTTGAATAAGAATTTCATGTTTATTTCATATGTCATTATATGACAATATTTCAGCATTTTTATAAAACCTGCCTTTGTAAAGTACAGTTTTACATATTTTCCCCAAAAATTGATATAATGTTTAAAAAACTAGGGCTGTCAAAATTATCGCGTTAACGGGCGTTAATTATTTTTTAAAATTAATCACGTTAAAATATTTGACGCAATTAACGCATGCACTAAATGACCCGCTCGCCGATTGCCTCAAACAGATTACAATGAGGCCGTTTATGGACATTAAGAGTGAAGAGAATGCCACCGGCCGCTTGGGGGCAGCGCCGTTCCATACTCATACTGTTATTTCTTCTAAACGTGGGAGAATTAGTAGTTGTGAGACGTTTATGCTGTATTCACAATGCAATGCAAATTGCTATTTGTGCTCCACACATATTTCGGTAAGTTTTCTTTCTTTTAGTGGCAATTAGGTGTCTCTTGTTGTATTTTGGGTAAGATATGTACAGATATATGTTATACAGTAAAGGCGAGTGGACACAGGCGTTCTTTGGACCGCGCCGTTTATTGGCATAAGCTTCTCCTTCACAACAAACATAAGTATCGTTTAGTGAAAGCACAACAAAAATAATATTCCTATCTCTCCCAAAAAAATAATGTTCACAAAAAGAAAAGCACTTCAGTCTATAGTAATGAAGTCCTATTCTGACACACAGTTAAACAACAATGCAAAATGAACTGGCATTCAATACCAAAATAGCTATGCAAAATACACGTAAAACTTAGACTTTGGTCACTGTATTTTTATTATTGTTATTTTTATTCTTATTATTATATTAACTCTACTTTTGATTGAACATTTTACAAATTTTATTAAAACAAAAACATGAAGAGGGGTTTTAATATAAAATTACTATAACTTGTAACTATAACAATTATCTTTTAAGAACTACAAGTCTTTCTATCCGTGCATCACTTTAACAGAAAGAATGTTAATAATGGCATTTGTGGATTTATTGTTACAATAAACAAATACAGTACTTATGTACAGTATGTTGTATGTATATATCCGTCGTGTGTCTTATCTTTCCATTCCAACAATAATTTACAGAAAAATATGGCATTTTTAGAGATGGCTTGAATTGCGATTAATTGTGATTAATTATGATTAATTAATTTTTAAGCGGTAATTAACTCGATTAAAAATTTTAATCGTTTGACAGCCCTATAAAAAACGTGTATATGTAATATTATTTGGAAAAACTAAGACCGGTTTTGGATTTCGCACTCCAAAATTTGTTCAAAACAGCTGTCAGACCAAACTCAACAATGTTATCATGACGTTCTTACATCAACATCAAAGTCCTCTTTTGATGACTCTGATTTTATTGAAAATTGAAATTACGGTTTAAGCAGAATGACGAAATAATTTATATTTAAGAGTATAACTATTAGACGATTACCTGTCGGAGATCTTGAAGCTTTTTGGAGATGCTGGAGGCGTCGAATGCGTTAGGGCTGCTCCAACTCTTTCTTTTATGGGGGGCGGACGGGTGGACGGTGTGGCCGCTTTGTGGGCCCATGACTCTTTCTAGTAGAGTTCTTTGAAAGTGGGAAATTTCCACCTTGCTTTCCATTTGTGCTTTTGGATTCCATTTTGTTGAGGAAACTGCAACAATACTCTGAATTCAGTCCGTCATCATCGCCTATGAAAGCAGTGAAAATGTGAAATTTCATCAGTAGTGGACTCAAATGAGTTTCACAATTAACAACAGAAGACCCCAAAGTCAAGTTGACTTAAACACAATTATACCTGAAACTGGGGAGGAATTGGAAGAAAACGGCTGTGGGCTTTCCAGTGGACGCCTGATGTCAACCTGCGCCCGCGCGCGCCCGCCGCTTTTCACTTTTGACACGTTTACTGTGAAGTAAGACCTCAAAAGGAAGTTGGCTTTTAGACGGAAAACGAAGACAGCGCACGCAGACGAGACACGAGTTGATCGGCGCTTATGTGATTGTTCCAATGTCTGCAGAAAAAACAAACCCAATTTGTCATTTTAGGCATGTTTTTCTGTTAGGAGTCCAGATCAAGACAAATTGATAAAAATCTATTTTAAAGATTAGAAAATAAAGTTATAGTCCTTTACAGATGTAGAGAAAATGATAGTGACACAATAATGCAATGTATTTGTTGTTTCTTAACAAAAGTGTTTCTCCTTAAAATTACATGAATGAAGCTGAAGTACCAAAATGAAAAAAAAAAAACTCATTCACTGCCATTGACAGTGACCAGAGGTGGGTTGTAACGCATTACATTTATTCCGTTACATTTACTTGAGTTTTTACATGAGTAGGTTTGCGAAGAAAAAAAACGCTACTCTTACTTCCGCTACTTTGGGCTTCACTAGTCATTACATTTTTCCTCTTTATTGTATATCTTAGATTTTATTTTATTTATTTTTTACCAGATATGCCAACAGTGAGTCTACCAGTTTCACCAATGAGACGTCGCAACAATAATCACATAACTCAATTATACCAATCGGATTCAAGCTTGCCGTTCTATGATCACACCGGCCTGTTCAATCACGTGGTGTCTTCAAAGCACCGTAAACAAATAAGTATTTGACATAGAGCGCTGCCTTAAACATGACTTGAAAGTGCGGATTTTAGCCCCTATCCTAGGGTTTATTCGTCACCGATTGACCACGAAAACCGGTGCTATGATCCTTCCAATTTCTCCATCGGAGGTCACTCATGCTCTTTGGATGAATGACGCTTCATTCTGTATTTTTTTTCTCTCTCTCCAGAAATCAAATTTTTTTGTTGTTGTTTTATTTATTTGGCTTAATGTGGGTATGTAATATGTTACAGTACAGTATAATAATAAGAGTTCATATAGATAACTTTGTGCTGAAAAAATACCATTGTTGAAAAAGGAAAAAAAAAATCAAACATTGTAAGCAGTTATTTACAGTGTTACTCATTACTTCAGTATTCTTTTCACCAAATACTTTTTTACTTGTATTTGAGTACATTTTTGGGATAATAATAATAATACATTTTATTTGAAGGCGCCTTTCTGGCACTCAAGGTCGCCTTACAATCATTTAAAAGTAATAAAATACTAATCCATGAAAATAATTAGCAGAACAGTAAAACGCAAAGAAATCAGGATTATGGATGTGCGAGTCTGAACAGGTGAGTTTTGAGTTTTGATTGAAAAATGGGAAGTGAGTCTGTGTTCCTGAGGTCGGATGGCTACTTTTAGTTGAGTAATATTATTTTGAAGTCACGCTAATCTTACTTGATTAATATTTTGGGCTACTATACCCAACTCTGACACTGACAGACAAATCCATTTGAACTGGGATGGCTGGCTTTAAATGATCATATCTTAATATCCTATAGAGTTGTCTGATAAAATCGGCCGACAAAAGCATTTTAAAATGATATCGGATAATATCGACATCAGTTTTTCATTATGGGTTTTGGGCCAATATGCATGTTGCCTTCAAAGTAAATATAGATGCCTTTGTACAAGGGCTGGTCACAGCTTAGCACAGCAGTTATGCTTATTGACCATTAGATGTCCTCAAACTAAAATGCTTGGGATTTTTTAGATGAGTATTATCATTATTAAAGGATCCAGTGGGGTATCACAATACAATTAGCAGGGGTGCACATAATATTTTTGCCCAGGTTCTCAGAGGAGGACCTGGAGATGTGACTTGGTCTCATAGAGCTTGAGAGCCGACCCGCCTGATGCGATAAATTTATGACAAGCTTTACTTAGAGCCAATTAACTTTAATTAATTATATTAACAATTAATGCTTGATTAACATCAACTGGCTTAACAAAATCGCCATTACTTTGAAGTGAAATGTAAAGAAATAAAAAGCACCAATTCAAAATAAAGGGCATTATGCGGCTCCCACATTAACTCCAAGCCTTTTTAAAAGTGGGATGTCCTCCTCATAAGACCTCATTGAACGTGCATGTTTAGCTTTGTAAAATGCGAGCAAAAACACGTTTGTCAGTGCATGTCGCTGTTCATTACCTTTATTCCGCCACTTGTCCATAGGGCGAGTGGGGTCCTGTTTGACATCGATAGTTTGCTTAATTGCCACATGCTCTGTTTTTTTCGTGCTTTTCAAAGTTTGGATGGCTGAAATTCTTTGACCCTACATAAAATGCGCTGCTCTTATCGGCGACATTGGGATTCTTACGGCACATTTTGTACCGCATTTCCGTGCGAGCATCATTTGCTTCTAGCCATGGTACCTCCTGTAGCCACTTTTCAGCAAAAGTCCTTTTTTTCGGTAGCTCCGGTGACGTCTCTGTCGTCTGTCTTTTGACCGGGGTGGGGGAACACGGAAGTAATTACTCAGTGTGGCCTGCCTCTTCGACATTTTGAGAAGTTATTTTCTCGTGTCCGCCGCAAATACAGTGGTCAGCCATCGGTACGCAAAAGCGTATGGAAGCCGTTGAGGGCCAGCGCGTTTGTCTATGTCCAGTCCGCATGCGAGCATGCGGACCACTTATGTGCACCCCTGACAATTAGCCATTAAATGTTAAGTCCACGACCGCATATATCGGTATCGGTTTGATATCAGGATGAGATTTTGGAATTGGACAATATCAGGGTATCGGTTAAAAAGTCATTATCAGCTCATAGGCAGAGTTTGACCTTTGGCGCTGGGGGGGGGGGCCACAACATGTTGATGACCCCGAACTTAATTTACAAGAATATTTATAATAATAAGTTGACAATGAGCGTTTTTTGTTTCCCATCATTCTTGAGGGGAATTCTAAACCAGGCTGCTTAGGCAATACTTTTCGCCAACATCGTCATCCATTGAATATGGTACGCCCGCCGGTGTCGTGCCAGTGTAGTTACCCCAGTCAAAAATTGTATATCCTGGGCGGAGCCATATTGAGGTAGATTTGTGTCTTTATTATTCAATCCCAAAAAAGTTGCACCAATAAATTTTTTTTTTTAAAACTTGCTTCAATCAAAACATATTTTCAATCCAAAAAAGTCGCATCAATAAAAAAAATTTTTTTTTTAAATGTTTGAAAGCAAAAATAAATGTGAAATTTTTTTTTATTTTATTATTTTTTGATTGAAGTAATGTTGATTTGTGTTTGGGCCACATTTTGGCTAGGACATTTTTGTCTTTATTTTTCAATCAAATAATAAGTTGCTTCAAAAAATATGTATTTTTCGAAAAAGAAAAATCACTTCAATCAAAAAAAAAAAACAAAAAAATTTCAATCACAGAAAACGTTTTTGAATGCGAAAAAGTATTTGAGATTGAAAAATTTGCATTTGAACACTTAATTTTAAAATTTTCATTGAAAAAGTTTTCTTTGATCGAAGCAATCCTTTTTGTGTTTGGGCCATATCATGGGTAGGACATTTGTGTGTAAATCATTCAATCCCAAAAAAATTTGCTTCAATCAAAAATATTTTCAATCAAAGAAAAAAATCATTTGAAAAATAAAATTGCCCTCCCCTATTTTTTTATTTTTTGAAAATCATATGCAAAGCAAATGACCGTCTAAGGTGCTAGTCACATGATCTGTTCGAAAAATAATTTTGACCCATTTGAAAAATATATTTTTTTGTTCATTTCATTCAATTTTGTTGCAGTTTTATTGCTTTACAACTTTTTATATATATGTAGGAAAGTCAATTTCATGCAATGACACTTTTCGGCCACCGGGGGCGCCTTAAAATCCGTTTATGGGACAACTCTAATTTCCTTGGGTTAAGTCAGTGCTTCTCAATTATTTTCTGTTACGCCCCCCCAAGGAAGACGTAAATGTTTCGCGCCCCCCCAAACTCTCTGCCGCCACTGTAAATATTATCATTTGTCTATAAAATTACTATTATAAATACGCATCTGCTTAACATTGAGTCCTTTGTTTCTAATAAAGAAAAAAAGTAACATAGATCAACTTATAATAAAGTATAACTTTATTAACATTGTTTTGTTTGTAACAGAGAAGACTTGACACGCATCAATTAGCCTGAATTTAAAAAAAAAGTCACATCCAAACTGTAAAAAATACACTCAAGGTACATTTTTGACCATTTGATACAGAAAAATAAAACGTAATAAAATCAGTAAATA
Organism: Corythoichthys intestinalis; assembly: GCF_030265065.1. Taxonomy (NCBI): domain Eukaryota; kingdom Metazoa; phylum Chordata; class Actinopteri; order Syngnathiformes; family Syngnathidae; genus Corythoichthys; species Corythoichthys intestinalis. The sequence continues at coordinate 31,527,638 of NC_080410.1, read as the reverse complement.
ATAACAAATTAAAAATGATTAGAAACATTCACTCATGAGGACAATATGCCAAAAAAATGGACTCAAAAAAACAAAACTGAATAAAAGAAAAAAAGAGTGTCCTTGGACAGAAGGACAGTTTTTATTTTTGCTGCTCACAGTATTTACCTCCTTTGCAATAGTGTGGAGTTATTTTGCAATGAGCATGCTAACAATGTCAATGCTCACTGGTTTACTGATATAAAACTGACAAAGCAGGACGATTGTTGGCAATATTCGGCACGTTTTCACTGAAAAATAATCAAGCGGCTTATCAATGAGATTGGGGTCTAATGTCTTTAAGTGGCGTCTTAATTGATTTGGCTTCTAGCTGTCTGCTATAATTATTTTTAGACACAGTAAACAGTGGTCTTTCGTCATCACCCACTGTATTAAAACTCAAAGCTAAAAGGCAAACAGCACGAAAAAAGCGCATTCTCGGCGGCCGAGGTAGAACTGTAGGTGAGGGCGGTCGTCGTGACGATCCCAAGCCAAAAATTGCACTTCTCGGGCGGCGACGTGAGAGCCGGTGTAGGTGCACTATCCTATTCCCCTCACTATCCACTCGCGGGGGCCTGCGCTTGTCAGTGACGTTCCTTATTCTCGCTATATGTTTATACAACTTTAACATTTGTTAATAATACGCTCTGCGTGGAGTATCATCCATCACTTTTCCTTTTTAAATGTGCACTTTTAAGCGAACGCAAGAAGTAACAACGGGAACATTTTTAAACAGGCATTTCACGGGACAGCATTTCCTCGGCCAATTATATAGCTTATACAGCGAGAGCGAGTGGATAGTGAGGGGAAGAGGATAGTGAACCTACACCGGACAAGACAGTGGGTCGCTGCGTGAGTGAGTCCGGTCGGAAAACGGCTTTCGATAGCGGCGGCGGCACACTGCTCTTCATGTTTTCTGTGTGTGCTGAGTGCTCTTCCTTAGTTCAAAAATACTGCGCGCACTCTGAAAATGAGAGCGCCACTGCCACCCACTGAGTGGATGTGCAAGTACACTTTATTCAAGTACGGCAAAAAAAAAAAAAAAAAAAAAAAAGCATGTTCCCCGAGGTCACATGCGCCCCCCCTGGCATCGCTCTGCGCGGCGCGCCCCACTATTTGAGAAGTACTGGGTTAAGTGTTGTGAGTGGTAATATGCCAAAGTTACTGTGCGGACAATGAAAGAACTGTTCATTTTTCGAGCAACTCTGCTTTGTCTATCATCGTTTGTAGTTGATTTATTTCATGTTTAGAGATGTTGTTGGCCTAAAAATTGTCCAAATACCAGTATTTGAGTCTCTTAATAGTAAATATTATTTATTTTTAAAATGTTTGTATTTTGATTATATTTTTACATTTTCCAATTAAAAATAAAAATTTAATAAGCAATAAATGTTCTTTTGTTTATTATTTCTACAAATATATCTTAAATAAAGAAAAAACAAAAAGGTTAAAAAATATATTTTCTGTTGTATTGATTTTATAAATTAGAAAAAAAAAAAAGTTTATTTTGTGCTGTATTTCTATTTTCCGGCTATTTCTTCCGGATACAATTGACAAACCGTCAACTCGTTGATTAGCAATTCATCAATAACCATGATGATAGTCAATTTTTATATTTAGAGATATTGTTGACCTAAGAATTGTTTGAATGCTCTTAATTGTAAATATTCTCCCATTTAATTTTTATTTCATCTTATACAACTTTTAATGAAAAATAATGCTAGGTTGTTAATTTATTCGTTGTAAATCCAGCGCTGACCACTAGATAGCAGCAGTAAATCTTCTTTTATTTATTTAATTCATCCATTTATCTTCTCTACTGCTTTTCCGCCCAGGGATCGCGGGGTGCTGGAGACTATCCCAACTAACTATGTGCAGGAGGCAGGGTACACTCTGAACCGGGTGCTATGTATTTATTTGACAGTAATAAAAAAGTCGTATAAAATAAAGTGAAAAAAAAAGAACAGAAATTTACTCATTCAGTGTCACGGGGGCGCTTTAGCCCATCCCAGCAAACTATAGGCAGTAGGCGGGATACATCCTGAACATGCTGCCAGCCAATCGCAGGTCCCTAATGTACGTATATGCCAGAAAACACAGACAAGGCTGAAAAAAACAGTTTTTGCTCTTGAACCCCTTTTTAAAATAAACTGCTGTATTTTATGCCAAAATCAACTGTTGTTTGATAAAACAATATGTCTATATGCTGCAATAGCAGTTTCATGGCGCATTATGCCCCCGGACTATTTTTAATTTGTCCGTTTTACCCTGGAGACCCCCGTTTACAGACGCTGCGCAACCGCTTTTGTTTCAACCCAGCCATAAAAAGGTAATTAATTATATTTATTATTTGAAATGTCTATCATTTTTAGCTTAGAATCATTAATTGATGTCTATATTTAGTTTAAAAAAAAAAAAAAAAAAACTACTTTAAAAAAGTATTCACTCGCATATTTTATACTTTTAAACAGATTATGTCACAATGAAAAAAAATAGTGTCTGTAAAAATGTCATGGATATTTACCTCATAACTATCACTTAATTATCGAACGCTAGCACGAGAATTATGGACACAGCAGGCTAACTGATTAGCATGCTGTCCATTATCTTTTCGTTTCTTGTTGCCGTTTAGATTGCTTATTATGGGATGATATCAGGGGTCTGCAACCCTGGTCCTCGTGAGCCACTATCCAGCTTCCTCTTTTAACTCACCTGAATCAAATAATCAAGCGCGTTATCAGGCTCCTGCAGAGCTTGCTGATGAGCTGATCATTTGATTCAGGTGTGTTAAAGGTGGGAGACATGGAAAACAAGCTTGATAGCGGCTCTCGAGGAACAGAGTTGCAGACCCCTACATTTGATCCCCTGCCTAGGTCCTTGGCTTCAAGTCTAAATACAATAAATAGTTAGTGTAATAGCGTTATGTACTAACATTTATATGTTCCCTTTATGCATATGGAGCCTTTTATTGTCAGTATCTTGCATTCACAGTCTTTAATCATAATTGAAAATATATTTTAAAAGCCCATTGCAAAAATTAAAATGTTATGGTATTGGAATTTAACCCCCAAAATTTCCCATTTTTCACTCACCTGATTCGACCTACTTTTAAGGTGTCAAAAAAGCCCTCCTGTTCATAATTTGTCTTCCCCTAGAAAATAGAGATTTTAAGCTTTCCAATGATGTATCACACATGCATATAGAACAATTTTGAAATTTGGCCAAATTGGGGTTCTCACAGCAGAACTTCAAGTCACATGAGTGTTTTCCACCATATATTCTCTATATTTATTTTTATTTTAAATGTTTTGTAAAGCTTCCTGGGTAACACTTTGTTTGACAGTGGTGTCATAGGACCGTCATAAATATGACATGACATGTCACGTTTATGTCACTTTTGAATGGATGTAAAAAATGCGGGCTGGACGTAAATGAAGAGACGAAATTTGCCTTATGACATTTAATGATATCTGTCCTAAGCATTCATTAATGCTCATGATAGTGCCATGCCATAATTATGACGATCTTATGAAGCAGCTATCAAATACAGTACTGCTTCGTGTGTGGAGTTTGCATGTTCTCCCGGTGCCTACGTGGGTTTTCTCCGGGTATTGTGGTTTCCTCCCACATTCCAAAAACATGAATGGTAGGCTGATTTCTCACAATTGTCCCTAGGTATGAGCGCGTGAATGAATGATTGTACGCCTTGCAACTGGCTGGCAACCGATGCAGGGTGTATCCTTCCTTTTGCCCATATTTAGCTGGAATAGTTTCCAGCACCCCTGCGACCCTGTTGAGGATTAGCGGCTAGGAAAATTAATGAATAAAAATTAAAGATGTCCCGATCACGTCATTTTCAAAGTATCGGAATCGGCAAAAAAATATCGGACATCCCTTTTTTTAATATATATATATATTTTAATTAAATCGTTTTCCAATTGTAATTTAACGTTACAGACAAAATGTCTTACACTCATCCAGAGTCTTTAGTTTTAGGGCTATCAAATTTATCGCGTTAACGGCGGTAATTAATTTTTTAAAAAATTAATCACGTTAAAATATTTAACGCAATTAACGCATGCGCTGCACGACCCACTCACGCATTGTCGCGTTCAATCTATAATGGTGCCGTTTTACCTATATATAGAGCTAAAACGCAGCGTAAAATGAGTAGAGTGAATTTTGACAGCCTTTAGAGCCTTTTTTAATTGGCTAAAGCCTTACAATTCCTCTCTCAATTAATAGAAATATCATGGGAAGCAATGTGGGGAAGAAAGGTAGTAGTTGATCTTTTTCTTAACACCCTATAATATTTCCCAACGCAGAGAAGATATATCAATTGGTGCCAAGACGCACAGTCATGGTTGCACTTCCCATCATGCATTTGGGCAGAACAGTTAAATGGCTACAGTATCATTTACTGAAAACTCAACAAATACACTAGATGGCAATATTTAGTCCCAATATACAAAGTCACATTTATCCTTTAAGAATTACAAGTCTTTCTATCCGTGGATCCCTCGCACAGAAAGAATGTTAATAATATAAATGCCATCTTGAGGATTTATTGTTATGATAAACAAACACAGTACTTATGTACTGTATGTTGAATGTATATATTCGTCCGAGTTTTATTTACTTTTTTTCTTAATGCATTGCCAAAATGTACATGATCGGGAAAAATTATCGGGAATGATTGGAATTGAATCGGGAGCAAAAAAAAAAACAAAACAAAAAAAGCAATCGGATCGGGAAATATCGGGATCGGCAGATACTCAAACTAAAACGATCGGATCGGGAGCAAAAAAACATGATCGGAAGAACCCTAATGAAAATGTTTTATTAAGTAAAATTTTGTAAACCTGGGGTGCTTAGTTATGTTTTCCTTGGGTGTAATTCCAGTGTTGACCACTACACGGTAGCACATTCTTCAGTTTGACACTGGCCTAGAGAATAATTAAAGCAGTAAGTATTTGGTTTTCTTCTATTTGTTTTGGCTCACACTCGCATCACACAAAGTGCAATGACTCGCTTCATTCAATCATCTGAATGATGTCACAGCTGTCCACTGTCCACGCCTTCAGGGACCAAGAGCTTTTAGCCTTACGACGACCTCTGCGTGACCTCCAAGGGCCACGCCCCTTTTTCTATTCAAAATGTGAACCGGTGTCCATCCACCGAAATCACTGCCCGTGTGATGATGAAGATGTCATTTTTACTGCCCGGTCATGATTTGATCTTGATGATGACAATGAAAATGAGTGAAAAGTAAACCCCAATCACAAAGACAGGAAGCCAAGAAAGGCCCATTGTGTAATGTTACTACACACATACACAATAAAAGACAACAATGAAGGTGCCCTCGCCCTAGTAAACCTCCCGAATCCATTTGTGCGTGTGTGGGCGGGCGTGCAGACATGATTTCATTTGCGAGCGCCTCAGCTGGAGAATAAGAATGAGAAAGGAGGGAGGAAGACGAAAAGGACGAGGAGGAGGACAGTCAGTCGGTGTCTGAGTGGACGACTGCCACTCGCGACAAGGTGTGGGGGGATCCACCCCACGAGCTGACGGAGATACTTTCATCTCAACAGGTTGGTTTTGTTTTTTCCTGTCTGCTTGAAATGTTGATATTGGGGTTGATTGGCTGTCGTTGATAGAAACAGATGTCCAATCCATTTGAATTATCGAATGACCGCTGTTAGCCGCTCCCAGTTCAAATTGATTGGACGTATACTCCAGTCAATGGTACTGAAGCACGATCACTGGGCTTTACTGTCTCCATGTCATTAGTTGGTGCTCGTGTTCAAGTAATATTTAGTGTTCAAAGTTTATGTTGCATTACGTTTGGTGACATTCATGTTATCTTTTTTTCATTACATGCATAAGGGAAGTTTTATTTTCTTATTTGAGTTGTGATGGTGGATTTTTTTTAGGGTTCCTACAAATGAGTATTTTGATAGTCGACTAATTAACAATTATATTTGCGATGGATAGACTAACGTGTCTGATATCGTGTATTGATCACGTTAGTTACTGTTGTATTGAACACAACGACGAGGAAAACTTTAATTCATGACTAAGACAATCAGTCTTACTGTTTTTTTCCCCATATAAATTTAATACACTTATACTGTGTACATATGGTGGAAAACACTCAGGTGACTTGAAGTTACGCTCTGAGACCCCCAATTTGGCCAAATTTCAAAATTGTCTGATATGCATGTGTGATACATCATTGGAACACTTAAAATCTCAATTTTCTGGGGGAAGAAAAATTTTAGACTGGAGGGCATTTTAAAAAAAAAAAAGTTTTTTAAACAGCAAAACCCTATCTGGAGGTGAGAGCACGCGAGAGCAGAAATACAGACGCCATGACTTTAATGAGATGTTATCGCGTACTTACCTTGTTTCGATCAAAAAACTCATGCAACCGCATGTATCACTGAGCATCAAGACACAGCTGTGAAAGGCTACAGCTGGATTTTTGGGGGATTTTATGGGTGAAACATGGTAATATAACAAGGGTCGCGATGCAGAAATCGCGGACATCAAGGAGTGGTCGAGATTATTTTTCATATATTTACCCTTTTAAATGTTTTTTTTCTTCCAATTTTTCTTTTTTTCGAGCGATTATTTATCATCTAACATATCAGGGAAAAATGCGATGGTAACAAAAAAATACAATTTAGCGATAGTTATGAGGTAGATATCCGTGACTGTATTACAGACGTCATTTTTTTCATTGTGACGTAATTTGTTGAAAAGTTTAAAATATGCGAGTGAATAATTTAAAAAAAATCTTTTTTTTAAAAAACAAAATATTAGACATCAATTAATGATTCTAAGCTAAAAATGAAAGACATTTTGAATGGTAAATTAATATTTTTTAATTAAAATAATTACCTTGTTTTCATGGCTGGGTTGAAACAAAAACGGTTGCGCGACGTCTGTAAACGGGGGTTTCCAGAGTAAAACGGGCAAATTAAAAATAGTTCGGGGGCTTAATGCGCCATGAATCTGCTAATAGCAGCATATAGACATATTGTTCTATCAAACACAACAGTTGTTTTGGCTTAAAATACCGCTGTTTCTTTTAAAGAGGAATGCAAGAACAGAAACTGCTTTTTCAGTCTTGTCTGTGTTTTCCGCCATATATATTTGGTTTAGGCAGTTTTGAGGTCAACAATGTTTCAAAGATGAATTGAGTATCCAAATAGCTGTCGATTAATTATAATTGATTAGTTTACAATTAGTCGGTTATGACAGTGAAAGGCTGTTGTAGTGCTTTCACATCCCGTTTTGAATGTTTTCTCATGTAAAGTTTTATCACTTTCATATCTCGTCTTTGTCTGCTCATCTTTTCAAGATGTATTGTGTCTCTATGGCGACATGCGCATGCATGTTTGTGAGCGCTTGCGTGTTGACGTGCGTGGCGTACAACGTGGACACATGGTTTCCACTCATCAAAATGGGAGAAAACGGGAGTTTCTTTGGACTCTCGGTCGCTTTGCATTTGAACCTCAAGTCACACACGTACCTGTGAGTAACCTGTGACCTTTGACCTTTCCACACAAACCAAAGATTAGCATTGATTTTGTGTGTCATCACCTGTGCTGGTTAAAGCCTATTGGTTGGAGCTCCCAGGGAGAGGGCCGAGCCCGGGGTCCCGGCCAATCGAACAGGGGCCGTGTACAGCTGCCCGATCAACGCTGACCGATCGGATTGCGTGAGGCTGTCGCTCATCAAGCCAGGTAAGGCGGGCGGGGGGAGCCGCGCCCAGCAGTTGCTGACCACGCCCCCTCTCCCTTGCTGCATTTCAGACTTGGACCCCTCCGAGGACCTGGTTGAAGACATGTGGCTGGGCGTGTCACTGGCCAGTCAGGAGGCTCCTGGGGGGCGTGTCCTGGTAAATTGGCACCTGATTGACAGCCAATTGAATTTTCTGCGAGAAGAAAAAAGAAAGTTTTTGCTTTGGAATGGGAAAAAGGAGGTCAACATTGACACCGATTTGATTTCAATTTTTGGCGGGTCTTCGATGGATTTAATACGATATCATTTACACATTAAACCAGACATGTCCAAAGTCCGGCTCAGGGGCCAAATGCGGCCCGTGGTGAAATTTCATCCGGCCCCCAGTCATAAAATCAATAACGTCTGGCCCACACACAGACTTAATAAATTGGTCAGCAGTACTGCTACCAGCATATGAAGTAGCTTACACACTAAATGCTGCTCCTCATTTACTCACTAAAAGGCAGCAGCACTCTAAGCAACATTACCCCATGAGACCCTTTTCTCCCAATTTTCTAAATGGCGACAAAATGGCGACAATCAACAAAAAAAAGAAACTTGACTGCGACGGCCAACGCTTCAAGGATAGGTGGAAATTGGACTATTTCTTACGACAAGATTACAGGAAAGATACGTAGCGAGAAATTGAAGCAACTTGAAGCTAGTTTAATTTCACAGCAGCAGTATTTCGCAAGAGCCCGAGAGTCGAAAGAGAACGTCACAAAAGCTAGTTGGGAGATTGTTGAAATTATTAATTAAGAAAATTAATAAAGCAAATGTGACACACAGAATGGCTTGTTAAAATTTGCTTAAATATATTGTTCTACGTAAAGGACGTTAGCCAAGGTCGGCCTCCCCACATTTTTACCACACCAAATCTGGCCCCCTTTGCAAAAAGTTTGGACACCCCTGCATTAAACCAAACCAAATCAATTACAATTCACCTAAGGCAGTCAAACTTAAAAGAAGTCGATATTGATTGATGTTTTGCTTTTCTATCTATTTGATCGTATTGCTGTTTTGTAGATTAATGACCTGGATTGATAAATCAATGTATGTAAATCACCAATACACAATACAATATTTTCCAATATTTGATACAATGGCCTTCGATCATCAATTGATCCCTAATTTTTCCCGAAGGCGTGCGGTCATCGATTTGTGAAGGTTTACGGTGCGTCCAAACTCCGACACATGATCGGTCGCTGCTATCTCCGCGGCAGCGACCTGCGCTATGATGACACCGACGAACGGTGGCGGGCGCCCGAGCAGGTGTGCAGGTATTGAGACACCGGCAGCGCAATGCTAGGGGGCCAATCCGCTCAGCATCTTGTGTCTGCATGTAGTCACCTAGGTGATGTGAGCGGCGAGGTCATGTGTAACTCAGGCATGTCCGCTTCCATCTTCCGCCACGACGTTGTCATTGGATCACCAGGAAGTTACCAATGGCAAGGTGTGTCCTTTGGCTTGGTTTTTCTCTGTTTTTGCTTCTTTGACTTATCTTCCTCCTCGTTTCTTGGCTTGACTGCAGGAAACGTCCATGTGACGTGGAGCAATCCTCACGTTCTTTTCGACACCAGGAGGAGCTCCTTCCCAAACCTGCAGCGTAGAAACATCTACTTAGGTGAAACGAGTAAATGTGGCCCTATTAGACCTACTCATTCATTACCATTGGCGTTGATTGAGATCCAGTCAATTTGAACCGGGAGGGCTAGTAGTGATTCATATCTTATGTATCCAATGCATGCATGGTCAACACCAACACGTTCATTGGTAAGACTCACAATAGTTTTGGAAATTACCTTTCTCCTCATGTGTAGTTGCCGTTCCTTCTGACTTTGAAGACGTGTAGTCTTCTGGCATTGTATCTTTAGGTAGGCATGCATGTGCAGGATCATCAATTGCATGCATATGATGAGCTCCTCCATTGTTGTTTCAGGTTTCCTTTCGTAGACACTTTATGCTACTTAATGTTTATGTACGGATTTACAAATGTTTTACGGTGATGCAAAGACAATAGCTCGAGAGCCTCTTGCAGACAGGAAATGAAACTGGTTCTTGGGAAGTTTGGGATTAGTGCCAACAGAGCACTAGCACTATAATTCATCAAGCACCAGTTTCATTTGGTGTAAAAGGGTATTGATGGTGGTATTATAATTTGATCTCGAAAAGCAGTCAAAATTGCAAGAAGCCTCCACAATTACAGGAGTTAGAGAGAAAAGTCTGTGAAATAAACAGAAAAGGTGCACAGATACAATAACATACACCAACATGCAGATTCGCACAGGACTAGCATTATCAATGGGACTCTGTTTTTGCCACAATATAGTCAGTATTTTGCGACATAATTTTTACAGATATGCTGGGCTCACACAGGATCTTTTGCATCCCCGCAGTACTTACCTACAGTGGGGAGAACAAGTATTTGATACACTGCCGATTTTGCTGGTTTTCCCACTTGCAAAGCATGTAGAGGTCTGTAATTTGTATCACGGTGTATTGTTAAATAATCAATTTACATTTAATTGCATGAAATAAGTATTTGATACATCACAAAAATCGAACAATATTTGGTACAGAAACCTTTGTTTGCTATTACAGATACCAAACGTTTCCTGTAGTCCTTGACAAGGTTTGCACACACTGCAGCAGGGATTTTGGCCCACTCCTCCATGCAGATCTTCTCTAGAGCCTTCAGGTTTTAGGACTGCTGCCGGGCAAACCGGACTTTCAGCTCCCTCCATAGATTTTCTATTGGGTTCAGATCTGGTGACTGGCTAGGCCACTCCAGGACCTTAAGATGCTTCTTACGGAGCCACTCTTTAGTTGCCTTGGCTGTGTGCTTTGGGTCGTTGTCATGCTGGAAGACCCAGCCACGACCCATCTTCAAGGCTCTCACTGAAGGAAGGAGGTTGTCAGCCAAGATCTGGCGATACATAGCCCCATCCATCCTCCCCTCAATACGGGGCAGTCGTGCTGTACCCTTGGCAGAGAAGCAGCCCCAAAAAAATGATGTTTCCTCCTCCATGTTTCACGGTTGGGATGGTGTTCTTGGGGTTGAACTCATCCTTCTTTTTCCTCCAAACACGACAAGCCAAGTTTAGACCAAAAAGTTCAATTTTGGTCTCATCCGACCACATGACCTTCTCCCATTGCTCCTCTGGATCATCCAGATGGTCAGTGGCAAACTTCAGACGTGTCTGGACATGCACTGGCTTCAGCAGCGGGACTTTGCGTGCGCTGTAGGATTTTAATCCATGATGGCGTAATGTGTTTCCGATGGTTTTCTTCGAGACTGTGGTTCCAGCTCTCTGTCCTGCAGTGTAGCTCTGGGCTGATCCCTCACCTTCCTCATGATCAGTGATGCCCCACGAGGTGAGATCTTGCATGGAGCCCCAGAACGAGGCAGATTGACCGTCAACTTGAACTTCTTCCATTTTCTAATAATCGCTCCAACAGTTGTAACCTTCTCACCAAGCTGCTTCCTTATTTTCCTGTAGCCCATCCCAGCCTTGTGCAGGTCTATTATTTTATCCCTGATGTCCTTACACAGCTCTTTGGTCTTGGCCATTGTGGAGAGGTTGGACGTTGTTTGTTTGAGCATGTGAACAGGTGTCTTTTATACAGGTAACAAGTTCAAACAGGTGCAGTTACTTCCGGTAATGAGTGAAGAACAGGAGGGGTTCTTAAAAAATAACTAAGAGCCGAAATATTTACTAGTTGGTAATGCATCAAATACTTATTTCATGCAGTTAAATAGAAATTTATAATTTAAAAATTATACAATGTGATTTTCTGGATTTTTGTATTAGATTCCGTCCCTCACAGTTGAAGAGAACTTATGATACAAATTACAGACCTCTACATGGCTTGCAAGTGGGAAAACCAGCAAAATCGGCAGTGTATCAAATACTTGTTCTCCCCACTATATGTCCACAGGTGAATCAATCCCGTACGCATCGGGTTTAAGGTACTTCGAAAACCATAAAGGTTGCTTTTAGAATGAAGTTACTGTTGGCGGTGAATGGCAACCCAATGTTGTTTGGAAGGACTACATGATGTTATGTGTGTGTGTGCAGGGTATTCAGTTACGCAGGCTGCCGGCCTTCTTTCCAGGGATGAAGTCACCATCGTGGCAGGTGATGACTTCTTTTGTGCCCTTCCAATAAGTTGTATTTGACTATTGATGTTTGATTTGAGGAATCAAGTTGTGGAAAAGTTGCTTCCAGCTTCACCCCAGTGTACTAGTACCCTCACTATCACTTGTTCTCCTATTGCACTCAATGGTGGGACAAGTTAGTGGTAGTACAAAGTGAGGACTACTACACAAAGAGGCTGGATCTCAAGGCCACATAGTAAAATTGTAGTTTCCCCTCGAAAAAGGTGCCCCGAAGGACACCAAGGAGGATGCTCGCGGTTCCGTGATGCTTGCAGTCAAATACAGCAGTGGCGGGCTGTCTGTCCTGCAGACCCTGCGAGGGGAGCAGACAGGCTCGTACTTTGGGAACGCCATAGCCGCTGCTGACCTGGACAACGACGGGTGAGTGAAGCCACGCCCTCAAGCGTCGCAACATCCAACTGCACACGCCCGTGCCCACAGGTGGTGTGACCTGCTGGTTGGCGCGCCATTCTACTTCCAACGGAGGCAGGAAGCAGGCGGGGCCGTGTACGTGTATGTAAATGAGGGGGGTTATTTCCGTTCAGCTCCCACATCGGTGCTGAAGGGGCCACCAGCGTCGGCATTTGGGATGGCCGTCGCCCATGCCGGGGACCTTGACGGCGATGGCTTCCAGGGTGAGGGGGCTCGTTCTGTGACCGTGGGAGGTCATATGATCTTATTATCACTTGATGTGATGGCAACACTGTCATACAGACTTTGCGGTGGGTGCTCCATTCCACGGAACAGGAAGTGTGATGATCTGGCGTGGGAGCAGCGCCGGTGTCACCACAGAACCTAGTCAGGTGCTTCACACTCACAAACATGCACACATGGGCACATTTGAGTCTGAATGCACTTTGTCTCCCCATGCAGGTGATCAGTGGTAGCAGTTTGTCTCCCCGTTTTTCCACTTTGGGGTTCTCCCTCTCGGGCGGAGTGGACGTGGATGGCAACAGACTTCCAGACCTTTTGATTGGCTCTCTGGACGACACCGTCATCCTGCTCAGGCACACATTCTCGCTTTCCATTTGGCCACTTTCAAATCGGAAACAGCAAGACAATATGGCAATTGTTACTTATGCTGATTGTGCATGCAGGTCTCGTCCAGTGATGGAGCTCAACAAAACCATCCGTGTATCTCCAAATATCGTGGACCCCAAAGCTTGTGACTTTTGGTGAGACGACTAAACTTTGGTAACATGCTAACAACATATTAACTGGTAATTTATTTGTGTCAGTATTGAGGTGGAGGTGTGTTTCTGGTACACGTGGCGCACCCGTGAGATTCCCCAGCAACACAACATCAGTGAGTGGTTACAAAACAAACACATTTACATGCACATAAAGCCCAGAGATGCATCATCATCAAGATCCTTTTTCCTTTAAACTTACTGGTTCAGCCGACAGATTGAAGCTACCAATTAAAGCTGACAATTTATCAAATATGACACATAAACAGACATGACAACAAAATGTCCTCGTGTGTCCTTGCTGTGTCTCGTGTGTGGAATAAATACACAAAGGGGCTGTATGACCTTGTTTTGCTAATCGGACCAATCAGAATCAAGGTCACGATAGCTAATACACAAACAGGCACACACTCTAGACTGGTGCTGTGACTAACAAGTTGAATTCGTTTAGGTTCCAACCTGATAACACCCTAAAATTGTTGGTGAATTTATCAGTCACGGTCCACAATTTTGTAAACATGTGTCTTGCTGACACTGTCGGGGTGTCCGTCAGCCGTCCTGTTCACCGTGGCCGCTGATATCAGCAGCCTGAAGCCCCGACTACGTTTCCGCAGCAATGGCCAGAACACTTACTTGGGCTCACTGCTGGTTCCACGACGTCGCTGCAGAACTCTTCGTGTCGGACTGGTGGTGAGACCTCTGGGACTCCGGTGGGAAGGTATCAGGTCCTCCAAAAGGCGTGAACTGTTTGTTTGCAACTTTGGGTCAGACTCCAGTCCGGAATCATGTGGAGGCATTGGTGTTCTCGCTGAACGTGTCTTTACATCAGATGATGCCAGAGAACAGAGACCCCCTCCAGGACCTTATGGCCTTCCCCGTGCTGAGTCAAACGCCGCGACCCATCAGGACGCAGGTTTGTAAATGGTGTTCTTTCAATAAACAATTAGTTTGCGTAAAATGAGAGTATGGAGGAGGGGGTTCAAATAAACAGACTCTTGGTCTGCAGGTACGTTACAAGAGCATTGAGGTATTTTGTGGGAAAAGTGAAGAAACGGATAGCGGAGTAATGGTATTAACTTGTAACATTTGTGACCCTTCCTAGTCTGGGATTTGTCTCACCTTGGACAATTTTCAGTCAAGGACAGTTCTGCTTTGCTATTTTTCAACCTAATTAATGTGACAATAATGACAAGCATCTGGTACGGCAACAAACACCAATTCAATTCATGTGTTACTATCCTCTAAACATGTCTGCAACTAGTAACACACCATTATCTAGAAACAAGGAATGGGAAAGCTGTGGTATTGTTTCCCAAGGTCCACATCCAGAAGGCATGCGGTTTCGATAATCGTTGCCACAGTAACCTACAGATGGTAGCCCACTTCACTGATGCCAGGCAGCAGCCACTGAGCACGTAAGTCTTAAAAAAGTGCCGATCCCGGCGGGCTGAAGGGACCACTGTTGATGGGCTGGCTTCTTCTAGGCGGTCTGGCCGTCAGATATGGTTCTATGAGGGCGGCACTGAGCGTCTTCTGCTGCAGGTCAACGTCAGCAACACGGCAGAGGACGCTCACTTGGCCACTCTCAATGTTAGCGTCCCACCCGCGCTGGTCTACTCGGGAGTCCGCACTAAGGTGTGTTCTAGGAGTCACTGATCAACCTGAACTTGAATATTGTTGAGAGACCTTTAGGTCCTCAAGAAAGCCCAGCCTTTGCTGAAGGACCTGACATAAGTGACATCCAGACGTGACTGAAATGGAACTGAACTTGGACCTGACATGAACTTGTCTAGAACAACCTGCGCTTTTTTTAGGGTGGTGTCCAGGAAGTCCAATGTTCTGTGGAAGGTTCCATGGTTCTGTGTGAGCTGGGAAACCCATTCAAAAGCAACGAGATGGTGTGGAATCAACTTATATCCTTTGTTTGTTCTTTGTTCAGTTTTTTTTTTTTTTTTGATTTCCTGCTGCTGCTGCAGGGGTACTAATCGCTGTCTGTCTTCCAGGTTGAAGTGTGGCTAATTTATGAGCCTTCAGAAATCAGATGGGACACTCAAGAGATGGAGACACTGCTCCAGATGTCCACGTACGACACACATCTACTCTTAAGCCAACAGGTTCAAAACGGAAGTGCGATTGGTAAAGTAACGAGTCCTGCACGTTCCCCGCCTCTTGCATGCAGTCAACTGGAATAGGATCCAACCCAGCCGAGATCCTATGAAAAAAACTGGAAATTGATCTAAGGGTTGAAATTGATGAAGATACTTTCTGTTGAACAGGTCATGAATATTTAGTTTGAAATGTTAAAGAAAATAATAATACCTAAACAGAGTTTAGGGCTGCACATGATTGTTCTGTTTATTTAAGGTTGGGATTTTAAGGGGGAGGTCCTGAGAGAATATGTCACACTACTTAGAAAGTTTGAGGTTTCGTGTTGTTGTTTCCAGGCTCAGTGAGCAAATGGACCTGGGTCCAGTCTCTCTGTCCTTGACTGTCAACTACTCAGTGGATATGTCCCTCACGTTGTGAGTACAGTATCTCAAAGTGGGGACCTCACGGTCCCTGTCCCTGCATGACCCTCTTCTCGCTGGTGACAGGACACGTCAGCCGGGTCCCGTCCCCTACAGTGGTGACGTGCTGGGCGAGTCAGCTATGAGAACCACGGAGGACGTAGGCCCTCTGCTCATTTTCACCTTACAGGTCAGTACAAGGCTGACTTTTTTTGTTCTACTCCAGATAACTAAAGAACAAACGATTTAAAATAATTTTTGGGCTTCTGGTGAAAGTAGAGAGAGAGTCTACTCTTTCTTCTGGTCCACACTTTGTCAGAACACAACTTGTGTGGACCCCTCTGTCAGGTGTATGTGGGCGGGATGCAGGTCGACCGCCAGGACGACCTAGAGTTGGTTTTCGATTGGCCAAGCGAACTGTCCAATGGAAAGCGACTTCTTTACCTGACGGAGATTTCTCTGAACGGAACTGCCAAAGCGCAATGCCTTCCGCCGGGTGACATTGTCAACCCTCTCCGCCTAAAGGTCAGAAATTGTCGATGCCATAAGTCCAAATTTTGACAGATAGGTGACTGATGTGACACGCTAAGCAAACGTATGTTGCTCAACAGATGTCGAGAGAGGAGAGCATGGGAAGGAAGAGGCGGAGTCCGTTCCAGGAAGAGGAAGTGAGGACGGTCAAGAGGGCGGGACTCGGCTCACTTGTCCATCACTTGAAGGCTGAGGACGAAAGATCTCATATCTTGGTTGGGCCCCATAAAAGTATTTTTCTATATTTATCCAATAAGTTAGATAGTCGCTTAGTCACCAGTTAGTTATATCACGATTAGACTTAACATTTTAAATGCAAATGTGCATTGGAAGAAAAAAATACGCACTGCTGAGAAAAAATGAGGAAAATTATGTAACTATGTACAGTACTCTTGTTCTCTGCAGCAAAAGCAGATGTTTGCAATCACCTACTTTGATTATATAATTAATTACAACGATAATCAGTCTATTTTCATCAAAGAGTACAGAAATCTGATACCTACTGTTTGATATTGTTTTTATTAAATAAAAATTTGAGAATATTTACTTTTCCTGTGTCAATTAAAAATAACGTTTCAGTCTCTTAAAAATTAAGTAGATCAAAACATTAAAAAAAGAAGAAAAATATTGTTTTATGATCTTGTTATTTAAGTTAAATAAAAGTAAAAAGGAGAATGCTACTGCTTTTTTCTTTTTTAATTAAAAATGCAGAAAAAAAATCAAAACGAGAAGAAATTATTTCCTATCAAATGAAACAGAAAAAGAGATTTTGGACAATTTTTTTGGTCAAGAGCGTCTTGAAACAATAAATCGACTATCAAAATAGTTGTCAATTAATTTGATAAGCGATTGGTGATTATTTGCCTATTAGTCTGGCTATGTCTGTGTGTCCGTGTAGGACTGCATGAACGGTGGTGCCAAGTGCGTGCACTTTGCGTGTCGGCTGTCACACGTGAAGAAGAGTGCAAGCGTGACACTACATGCACGACTGTGGAAGGCCACTATGTTAGAGGTTCTCCTTCTCCTTTAACCCATCATCATCACAAACACTACAGAAAACCATCTGGATTGATTCCACACCCTTAAAATCCAGCTGAGAGTCCATTGAGTGTACTCTTTGACTTCATTTTAACGTGTATTCCAGTGTCATGAAACTGGTAGCACTTCTATGCCTAACTAGTACAATTATACGGTCCTTAAGCGGGATTGCAAGCATATGGTGTATGCTAGAAAACTCCTTTGAAAAATGTCAATGAAATTATGGAAAGAGCTTCATAGCAACCTGGAATGGAGCACCATAATAATGTCTGTCTATGCCTGTGCTAGCACTACATGGACGCCAGGGCCATGCTTATCCGGGGTTGGGCCACTCTCAGACTGGGCTCCCACATCGCCACAGAGGCCCCCAGTACTCAGGTGCAACTAGAGTTACTACTCTTGACTGCTGACAAGAAGAAGAATAACACATCATGGTTGTCTTTGACAGCTGGAGGTACACGTTTACCCCGACCTGATGGGGCGGGCCAACAGTGGGGTCTCCTTTTGGACAATTGTGGCGGCAGTCCTGGTTGGACTGGCCCTACTAGCTCTGATTTGTGTGTTGCTGTGGAAGGTAAGGTTATTGGGTGGGAGTAGGTCCTGCTCGTGTCCTGCTAACTTCCTGTGTTCCTTCCGCCTCACAGTGTGGCTTCTTCACACGTGAGAAAGCGTGGCAAGCGGCGGCACAGCACCAGGGTCGGCTGGTGGCGGCGGCAGAGCGGCACACTTGCCAGGATGCCATCTTGGCTGAAACGCCTAGCAAACCCAGACCCTGGCGCACGTGGGTTGCTGTGAACGGATGTGTGATGGAAACGCCACGGCAATTTGGGACTCTCTAGACGGCAGGGTCACCTACTGTACATGGTTACTAGGTAGCTCCCGGTTCTAAAAAGTTCAAAATGAACTACTACTGCCAAGCTCCCTCTACTGGCGAGCTCGGAACCTACAAACCCATATATCGGCACGTCATGTTTATATTAATCACCCCGAGACAAAAAAAATTAAAATTATCGTTGAGGATCGATGCTTATACATCCCTAGAATACACCTACCAAATTTTACTCTGATCCATCCACAATTAACTGAAAAGTAGCAATTTTAATTCAGCAATTAATTAATATAATTAATCAAACTTGACAACAACAAAAAAGGATCAGTCTCCGAGGACCGATGAACATATATTCCAAGAAGATACAGGAGTAACAATATTAGTACGCGTACCCAAGAAGAAGATGAACAACAACAAAGTAAGGGAGAACTTCAGACTTGCCTCCGGGCCGTCTAAAAGTAGCTCCCAAGTGAGATGTGTCTAAATTATTGTGTACTTTCATTGGAAAATGACAATCTTTTGCTCTAATTGTTTTGTATTTGGAGTGTGCGTTTTGTAAAACTTGTAACTGTCTGATCGCTAACGCTAGGCTAAACTAAAGCTAGGTTCATACCGCAGGTCTTAATGCACGAATCTCTCTTTTTTTTGTGTGTTTTTCCAACTTGAGTGAGGCATTAATTTGATGGTCTGAATGGGACAAGTCGCATAGAAGTTGACCATTTCAAATCCGATCCGTGTTACTTGCGTATGTGGTTTAAATCCAATCTAGGCCACATTTTTTCAGAATGTGGCGGCGGTCTGAACTGTCAAGTCTCCCAAATCCGTATCACAATCCGTAGTTATTTGTTTTGATGTTTCTGCGCATGCGAGTCAGTTTGCTCAGCGCGTGTCGGACTGCGAATTACTGCGCATGCGTAATACTTGAATGGACTCAATGGACAAAGGCAGTCTGAACGAACAGATATGACAAATATGAATTGTGCATTAAGACCTGAAGTATGAACTTAGCCTAAGAGTCTGATGTTGTTGTTGTTAGTTTTTGTAAACTTTGTGATGTCAAACGTGTTTATGGATTAAAAAAACAACAAAAACAAAAAAGGATCAGCAGAATGTCAATATTTGGCTGAAAATGATAATCGAACAGTCAGCAAACAGGAAGTGACTATGAAACTAAATCCAGAGATGCAGTCATTTTAATTTTTTTGTTTTTTAATGAATTCTTTTTTCACATTTTAAATCGTTTGTTTTCCTTTTGATTTTTATCTTTTTTATTTAGAAATTAAACGATAGAAAAGTATATTTACATTTCTCTCGTTAGTTCCTTTTGTAAGAAAAATATACATATATTTGCTTGTTCCCTTTTGCTTTTTATTTTTTAAAAAAGTGGACAAATACAAATCAACTAAAAAAAATAAAATAAAAAATATATTCATTCTTAACTCACCGGGCAACATTGACAGTGATAGAAAAACAACAACCCAAGTAATTGCACTTTTGAACTTTACAGCGAACAAGTCTAATCCATTTCCTGTTCCAAATGAATATTTGACTTTTTTTTTCCGTCAATGGCAACCAAAGAGTTATCTATGAAATAACATCAAACCAGCTACAAAAGTAGAACGTTTCTTGATGTGTTTTAGTTTGCGCGATTAAAGTGGTAATATACCGAACATATATTACCACATGTGTGCTTCATGTTTTAGAGCAGATCTGGTTTGTCTATCACCAACAATAGCAGCCAATGAACCACTATCTTCATTTGTCCAATGAAATATGTCTGTTGAAAGTGAACCTTTCATTTTCCAAGCTGTTGAAGCACTAGTATCTCAAGCATCTACCACACAGTCAGGTCCAGATCTTCATGCTGCCAAAGGTCCTCCTCGGCACTGAGCTCCTTCACCTGGTATGATGACATCATTATCACTAGGGATTGACAGCAATCAGATGCACGGATGCGACCGCTCACCTGGTACTCGCTGACCTGCACGAGTTCTTGCGGCTCCTCAGAGAAAAGATGTTCAGATGTACGTCTTAGCTCCACCATCACTTTCCCCTCACCTGATGGACAGACACGCACGTGTCAGTCAGGAGGATGTCGCCATGGCGACAGATTGGCGCGAGCGGTGCCGGCTGACCGAGGAGAACCAGCACCACCGTGGAGAAGGCCTGCACTGCGGCTTTGTCTCGAACCAACTTGTGTAAGAAGCTTCGCTTCTGCAGCAGTGATTCAGGACCTGTAGACACACAAACACAGAGCCACTACTACTTTCTTGTACGACTGAAATAGACTTGGGCTGCCATGATTAATTCCACAACTTCTCGATGATACAATTAGTTGACATTTATTTCAATAGTCGATTGATTTCGAAGTATTGTTGACATCAGAATACCGTAATTTCCCGAATATAACGCACTTTTCCCCCCCAAATCAACTTGTAAAATCATGGTGCGCATTATAAACGGGTACATGGATAGAGACAGGAATATATATATAAAAACCGATTTTTTTTTTTATTGACACGGCCACGTTGTGTTGAAGAAACGTATGCGGCAATCCGTTGCCGACCATTACGGTACGTGACGTCACCATTTTGTTTCGGTAATACTTCACTCTGATCGGCCGAATGATTTCGTCTGTGTTAAATTCTGCTTTTTTTACTCTTTATAAAGCACAGAATTTAGTTTCTTGAACTAATTTGAGTCAACGTTTATTCCAGCTCCGCAACTCGGGCCATAACAAACGCAACAACACAGACTTCCTGTGTCCGTCAACTATATCTGTCCTTCGGGAAACTCAAACCCAAATAACCATATTCCTATTGTTACTGTCGTGTCGACAGCGATGAGCTCTCTCGGATTTCCGACTTACGTTCTCACTTTCATTTACCGTATCAATCCATGGAGGAAACATTTATTCATCATGATGAAATGGGCAAGTTATACAGCAGCCTTTAAAAGACAAGTCACATCTGTTTTGTTTTTTCCTGGATTCTGGTAAGTTCAAGATGTTATCTGATCATATTATTACCGTACATATGGT
This sequence comes from Corythoichthys intestinalis, assembly GCF_030265065.1. Lineage (NCBI taxonomy): Eukaryota > Metazoa > Chordata > Actinopteri > Syngnathiformes > Syngnathidae > Corythoichthys > Corythoichthys intestinalis. The sequence goes on along the minus strand of NC_080410.1, from coordinate 31,506,535 downwards.
CAGTTTACGGTAATGTTTTGAACTACCAATGTGCTATGCTTGTGCTGTGTTTCACCAGTCAATAAAATGACATTTCTGTATCTGTACACAAGCTCTGATTTGTTGTATTCCTCTATTTAGTGGTGCTAAAATTAGGGTGCGCGTTGTACACGGGTACAATAATTTCCCCTAGATTTTACAAGTGGGTGCCCCTTATATTCGGGAAATTACGGTAGTCATTTCCCCCCCAACCTTTTAACTCACTGTCTGCCATTGACGGCGTTTAATTTATTGATTTAATATCGACCATCCAAAATAGTCCATTAATTCAATCATCATCATGGCAGTCCAACTCACGATACAGAATAATGAAACCAGGTGCAACAAATTAAATTCTGATATACGCCACACGTTACGTCTGCTACAACCAACCAGTGTTCATGTAGACATCTTCCACTGAGGCGGCTCCTCGGGTAATCACGCCATGGCGCGGGAAGGAGATCTGGACCACACAGCCCAGCCTGACACGCACTCGCCCGCTCACACCCGCTTCCTCTTCATCGTCTTCCTCAGTGGGAAGCTCCTTCAGCTACAGGCCATTAAGAAATGTTCGGGTCACATGAAACGCCCAAAGACTTCATTCACAAAACAGTCGTTGAAATTACGCTGATGATGTCACATGTCCACCCGTTGAACCCCAGGCAGTGATTGGCCAACTCCACACAGCGCATATGGCTCAGGGGTTGGCTGCCAGATAAGAAGTGAGGCTGTTGCTTGGTGCTCAGCCTCACCTGAACACACAAACGACACTTGAGCGACTTTAAAAAAAGATGACGACCACTTCTCTGTGTGCACCTTGAGGGGCGTGTCCTGGAAAAGAGGGCATCCATCCGTGCTCTGCTGAGCTTTGCGGGCATGAGTTGCTGAGTAGAACTTAAGCATGGCGTTGAAGCCGGGCTGACTCAGTGTTGCATTAGGATTCACCTTCACCAGGTAGAGCGGACCGAAGGCCGAAAAGAGCGTGTACAAGTGTTCCTAGGGTATACAGGGGTTGAACAAAATAATGGAAACACTTAACATTCTGGCATCATAATCATTGAACATCATTGATAAAGAATTGCAAGAGGAACATTCTAATGAAGTTAGCATCTCGTACGGCCGGCACAATCCCCAAACCTCAACATTATTGAGCATTTATGGTCAGTTTTAGAGATTCAATTAAGACGTCGATAAACATGCGCTACACCAGTGCTTCTCAATTATTTTCTGTTACGCCCCCCCAAGCAAGACGTAAATGTTTCGCGCCCCCCCAAACTCTCTGCCGCCACTGTAAATAGTATTATTTGTCTATAAAATTACTATTATAAATACGCATCTGCCTAACATTGTGTCCTTTTTTTCTAATAAAGAAAAAAAGTAACATAGATCAACTTATAATAAAGTATAACTTTATTAACATTGTTTTGTTTGTAACAGAGACTTGACGTGCATCAATTTGCCCGGATTAAAAAAAAAAAGTCACATTCAAACTGTAAAAATACACTCAAGGTACATTTTTTGACCATTTGATACAGAAAAATAAAATGTAATAAAATCCGTAAATAATAAATTCAAATTGATTAGAAACATTAACTCATGAGGACAATATGACAAAAAATTTGACCGAAAAATCAAAAATGAATAAAGGAAAAAAAGAGTGTCCTTGGACAGAAGGACAGTTTTTATTTTTGCTGCTCACACTCAGTATTACCTCCTTTGCAATGGTGTGGAGTCATTTTGCAATGAGCATGCTAACAATGCTCACTGGTTTATTGATATAACACTGACAAAGCAGGACGATTGTTGGCAATATTCGGCACGTTTTCGCAGAAAAACGGCTTATCAATGAGATTGGGGTCGAATGTCTTTAAGTGGCGTCTTAATTGATTTGGCTTCTGGCAGTCCGCTGTAATTATTTTTAGACACAGTAAACAGTGGTCTTTCCTCATCACCCATTGTATTAAAAGTCAAAGCTAAAAGACAAACGGCACGAAAAAAGCACATTCTCGGCGGCGGAGGCAGAACCGTAGGTGAGGGCGGTCGTCGTGACGATCCCAAGCCGAAAATGGCACTTCTCGGGCGGCGACGTGAGAACCGGACAAGACAGTGGGTCGCTGCGTGAGTGAGTCCGGTCGGAAAACGGCTTTCTAAAACGGCGGCGGCGCGCTGCTCTTCATATCTGTTTTCTGTGTGCTGAGTGCTCTTCCTTAGTTCAAAAATACTGCACGCACTCTGAAAATGAGAGCGCCACTGCCTCCCACTGAGTGGATGTGCAAGTACACTTAATTCCAGTCCGGCAAAAAAGAAAAAAAGAAAAAAGTATGTTCCCCGAGGACACATGCGCCCCCCCTGGCATCGCTCTGCGCCCCCCCAGGGGGGCGCGCCCCACTATTTGAGAAGTACTGCGCTACACGAAGGCTGGAGGAGGTGAAACTCCTGAACTTTTTTCCCCCCATCAAAGAAAACAAAATCGCTGGTATGGGAGTGTGTGTATAATGTAAACATGATACGAGTCATATACACGTGCCTTTTACGGAAAAAAATTCAATTATTTTTGTTCTGATGGTAATAATGTTGAGCTGTGGCTACTAGTTTAGGCTCCCCCAAAGGACTGCATTAATTTGAATTTTATTTATTTATTATTATTTTATATTTATATGGCATTGCGGCACGGTGGCTGAGTGGTTAACACATCTGCCTCACAGTTCTGAGATCAAGGGTTCAATCCCGGGCTTCGGCCTTCCTGTGTGGAGTTTGCATGTTCTCCCCGTGCCTGCGTGGGTTTCCTCCGGGAACTCCGGTTTCCTCCCACATCCCAAAAACATGCATGGTAGGCTGATTGAACACTCTAAATTGTCCGTAGGTATGAGTGTGTGCGTGAATGGTTGTGTGTCTCCTTGTGCCCTGCGATTGGCTGGCAACCAGTTCAGGGTGTCCCCTGCCTACTGCCCGTTGTTAGCTGGGATAGGCTCCAGCACCTCCGCGACCCTCGTGAGGAATAAGCGGCATGGAAAATGAATGAATGAATGAATAAATTAACATTATATTTATGTGCCAATTTGCTTATATGTTTTGAAAAATAAAAATCCTGTTCAATGGAAAAAAGTTTTTTTGTTTTTTTTTTAAACCCAGATACCTCAAAGTAACACATTTTCGAGCTCTAATTGCAATACCGTGGTATTTTGGCTTAAGGTTATCATTCCGTCAGAATATCATACCGGTACATGCCTAGACGTAGATTTCCACCGTAATCGTCTCTAAAAGAGTTAGAGGGTATGAGAGGGTATAACTGAAGAATGGCTAAAAATTCCTTTGGAAACAATTCACAAGTTGTACGAATCAATACCTCGGAGAATTGAGGCTGTAATTGTCGCAAAAGGCGGACATACACCATATTAAATTAGTTTTTGTAGATTTTTTTTTTATGGTGTTTCCATTATTTTGTCCAACCCCTGTAGATGTACAGTGGGGTAAATAAGTATTTAGTCAACCACTAATTGTGCAAGTTGTCCATCTTGAAAATATTAGAGACGCCTGTAATTGTCAACATGGGTAAACCTCAACCATGAGAGACAGAATGTGGGAAAAAAAACAAACGAACAGAAAATCACATTGTTTTAATTTTTGAAGAATTTATCTGCAAATCATGGTGGAAAATAAGTATTTGGTCAATACCAAAAGTTCATCTCAATACTTTGTTATGTACCCTTTGTTGGCAATAACGGAGGCCAAACGTTTTCTGTAAGTCTTCACAAGCTTTTCACACACTGTTGCTGGTATTTTGGCCCATTCCTCCATGCTGATCTCCTCTAGAGCAGTGATGTTTTGGGGCTGTTGTTGGGCAACACGGACTTTAAACTCCCTCCACAGATTTTCTATGGGTTGAGATCTGGAGACTGGCTAGGCCACTCCAGGACCTTGAAATGCTTCTTACGAAGCCATTCCTTTGTTGCCCTGGCTGTGTGTTTGGGATCATTGTCATGCTAAAAGACCCAGCCACGTCTCATCTTCAATGCCCTTGCTGATGGAAGGAGATTTTCATTCAAAATCTCTCGATACATGGCCCCATTAATTCTTTCCTTTACACAGATCAGTCGCCCTGGTCCCTTTGCAGAAAAACAGCCCCAAAGCATGATGTTTCTACCCCCATGCTTCACAGTGGGTATGGTGTTCTTCAGATGCCATTCAGTATTCTTTCTCCTCCAAACACGAAAACCTGTGTTTCTACCAAAAAGTTCTATTTTGGTTTCATCTGACCATAATACATTCTCCCAGTCCTTTTCTGGATCATCCAAATGCTCTCTAGCGAATCGCAGACGGGCCTGGACATGTACTGGCTTCAGCAGGGGGCTCGTCTGGCAGTGCAGGATTTGAGTCCCTGGCGCCGCATTGTGTTACTGATAGTAGCCTTTGTTACTGTGGTCCCAGCTCTCTGTAGGTCATTCACTAGGTCCCTCCGTGTGGTTCTGGGATTTTTGCTTACCGTTCTTGTCATCATTTTGACCCCACGGGGTCCAATCTTGCATGGAGCCCCAGATCGAGGGAGATTATCAGTGGTCTTGTATGTGTTCCATTTTCTAATAATTGCTCCCACAGTTGATTTATTTACACCAAGCGTTTTAACTATTGCATATTCAGTCTTCCCAGCCTGGTGCAGGTCTACAATTTTGTCTCTGGTGTCCTTCGACAGCTCTTTGGTCTTGGCCCTAGTGGAGTTTGGAGTGTGACTGACTGAGATTGTGGACAGGTGTCTTTTATACCGATCATGAGTTAAAACAGGTGCCATTAATATAGGTAACGAGTGGAGCCTCGTTAGACCTTGTTAGAAGAAGTTAGACCTCTTTGACAGCCAGAAATCTTTCTTGTTTGTAAGTGACCAAATACTTATTTTCCACTCTAATTTGGAACTAAATTCTCTATAAATCAAACAATGTGATTTTGAGTTAGGTCTTTATTTTAAAGTGGAAGTTCAGAATTGTTGACATTAGGCTTAATCTTGGAGTTAGCATGGGTTTAACTAGTCGCTGGAGTTGAACAAATTCTGTGCAGTTTTTCAGTTATTTGTTAGTTTCAGGGCTCAAAAGTGGCTAAGCTAGCGCAAGTAAATGGTGGTTGAAATCAACTCCATCGACTACCGTATTGGCCCGAATATAAGACGGTGTTTTTTGCATTGAAATAAGATTGAAAAAAAGGGGAACGTTTTATATTCATGGTGTAGATATTATACACATTCACGACGCTAGATGATGCCAGATATCATTGAAGCGATGTTCTGTCATGACAGATCTCAGCTACTAGTTTACAATAAAATAATGCAAACTGGTTAATGTTTTCCTTATTCAGATTTCTTTTAAGACTAGTTACAGTTAGACTTCACCTTGAGGGTTAATGCAGTTATTGCAATTTTGTTGTTTGATCACAACAGATTGGTTTATTTACATTTCAAAAACCAAAAGCCATTCATTTACGAATGTGATTGCACTTTAGTTTACATTTTTAAATGTTCAGATATTAAGATTTGAATGAGGCAAAATAACATGCTTTTTATCTCAAATATATTGTTATAATCATTTGTTTCAGATGTACTGTAATTATTTTCTGTATAAAAATTAATTTGGTGTTCAAAAAGTCTTTTTTCAAACTTGAGTCTTGAAAAAGAGGGGGTTGTCCCATATTCAGGGCGGTCTTATATTCGGGCCAATACAGTAATTAAACCTCCACTAACTCTGATTAAGCCTTATTTGAAAAACTCAATTACATGCGATGAGATTTTTTTTCTTGTCATTTTTATGTAGAGGCAGCAAAAGGAGAAACATTGATAAAAAGTATCTATTCATTTACTTTTAAAATAACTTACTTTGATAATAATCAGTAATGTAAGCAGATTACTTTTTTGAGGTGTAATCACTGATGATTATACACAAATGCTGCAGGTGTATTACATCAGTGCCAGCCCAAATAGTTCATATGGATGACTTCTTTGTCAGTGACCTGTTTGTTTGTTAACTTCACACATGTAGACACGTACACGTACGTGAATAAACTATGTACACAAAAAGTCAATACAAGTAAACACATATACATGACTTCACACATTATGTTGTTAGCGTGTACTGACGTGTACTTGCGCCTCTGTGAATTGCTGCTTGATGTTCCACACAAACAAAGTCTTGTTGTTCTCCACAGGGACCAAAAAGTCCAGCAGGTCCACCTCCATTACCAACTCAACAACGTTCTTTTAATCGTCCGGAACTCGACAAAAAAAGTTATTTCATCAAAAATTATTTGTTGTCTGCCGTCAAAACAAATTCAAGTTTGCTAGCGGTCGGAAGAACATATTTGGCGCGCTTCCGGGAAAGGGCGGGGCTTCATGTGCTCGCCAATGAAATAGTGGATGACGACATTGATAGTAGCATATCACGTGTCTTGTTCTCGTCACATGACCTGGTTTCAGTTTCTCAAAAGAAACAGACGTCGAAAATAATCACGTAACATTTTAACGCGCTCATTATAACTTAATTTGAACTTTTTTTGTTCCCCGTGGGAAGGAAGGACAAAACAAGGATGAAAATAGTAACATGAAACGTGAATGTGATATCATGAATGAAAAAGGAAAGTGAAGGGACTTCCCTCACGAGAGACCAATTAGATTGTGACGAAACCATTTTTCCCACGCAACATTTGTTTTCCTTTTTTTTATTGCATCATTTTCACTTGGACGTTCACTTAAAACTCCTTGGCGCCCAAATTTCAAAACTTAACATTAAAAAAACTTTCACTTGTTTTTGATTTTAAGTAAATGCTGAATCAAGTTGAGAAAATTAATTATAATACATAATCAAATAATACTTAAAAAAAAAAAAAAAACATTCATGTACGATGCAAATTAGCAACAGATATTTACAGTAAAACAAAACATTGAGACTGCTTTGATCTGGAACATAACTAAATCGAGGATTGGTTAAAAAAGTCTTTCTATTCAACTTATTATTACATGATTAACTCATTGGCTGCCACTGACGTTGATAAACATCCAATCTATTTGAAATGGATGGGTTGACAGTGAACCAGTCACTCACCCCAAATGGATTGGATGCCTTTTGCCAATGAGTTTCCCTCCTAGGAAATCCATTAAATGCTGGTTTCTGGACCGGCAAAAGCAGTTCAAAACATTACAAATTCTGCAGATCACTGTTGTGTTTTTTTTTTTTTTTTTTTTGTCTTTTGGTACTAGTCTTGTTGGTACTGAATCCGGCATAGCTATGCTGGATTTATGAGCAGGGTTATCAGTCAACTATGTAACTCAGTTGAGGGAGTGTGTGCATGTGTGGAAAGTGAAAGTAGAAAGAGAATATGGGTATTTCGCGCTCCTGTTTTCTTTTTCCCATTTGGACGGTATAAGTGAAGAGACAAGATGGGCATGTGGGACATACTATCATCACCATGTTGGAGATCAGACGTGCACAGGTTGTCCTTATCCTCTTTGGGTTTCTTGTACCCACCCTCTGCTGCGACTGGCTAAGACAATATATGGATTTGAGTGACGAGTGTCTATCAAAGCTGCAAAATCTGGTAAGTACAGCCTCCATACATATTGGAGCCTGGGGGGCTGATGCCGACTGTCTGTGTTCCTAATGAATTAATCTTGCAGGGTGGTCCCGTCACGAATGAGGAATTTCAACTACCCTTTCCCAGAAAACTTTATCGGCAGGCAAAGAAGTCTCAGGTAAGAGTCACTGGGCACATAGCTTTCTGACTTTGGCACTCATTCAGAGCACAGATGTTGACAGGTGTGTGTTTTCAGGCGGCGTGCAAATGGATGTTCATCCGTGACAATTTGGGCCACATTTTGGATCTTTACCAGGATCTCGATGCCTTACGAGTTGGCTGGGATGCCAACAACTTAGAGGATCTTCTGGTACTACTTGACAGACAGAAGACCGAGCTCAGCGAATGTGTATGTAGTTGCTCTTCTCTTTTTTTCTTCATTTGAAGCTTGTTTGTAAACACACATCTTGTAGTGAGGAATATAATTTTGTTAAGTTTGGCCACAGTGATCTAGTCAGTTAAAATACATTGAATGCCTCTCGCCGTCAATAGCAGCCGATTAGTTAATGGGTAAATTTTCAACTTCTGTAACTATTACATAAAATACTCTGTTGAATACTGTACATACATCTGGGCTGGCTGTGGTGATTGGATGCCTGTCGTCATAAATGGCACTGAAACATGATCCATTACCTTCTTATCAGAATAGAGTAGGTTTTGGCACAGTGCTCCAGACTAACATTTTTTAGTAAGAGCACAGTGGTCCCCAACTTAAAATTTTAGGGGCGCAAGCAGAAGATTCAGGGGAGCGCACTGTAAATTGACATGCAAAGTTTTCCTCTAATTTTCAGCGTTTAACCAATATATACTTTCATATTAATGCATAAATCTACAAACTTATGAATCTATATTTTACTCTTTATCAGTTTTGACATCAACTAGTATACTGCTTAGAAATTAGGTAAACATAAGAATTTAGTTCTATTTCTGTCACTACAACCAATCAGCAATGGATTTATTGATCAACAAACCACCTACGAGGACAGTAGCCAACCTGGAAATTGACATCCATACGCCACACTCTGTCAAAATGGAGGAGAATATCATCTAGCAAAGTGTGACCAGCACATACTTTATGATATCTCTTGGTATGATTTACGGGACATAAATAAAAAAGCAGCAGTAAGGGAAATTGTTGACGCTCAGAAAAGGCTGGAATTTTTAAAATGCCCTACAAATTCATTTATGCATATCGCTGCCGCTGCAGTCGTATCATGCCCCATGTGTTGGGTTTCAGCTCAATTGCGATGACTTTCGCATTTCGCCATCGCTCATCGCCTCCCGTGTGTCGAGCCCCTGAGTCGGACTTATTTCCCCCGTCAGCCTCCTTTGAAACAGTGCCGGCAGGTTCGTTGGAAAGAATTTAGTCACTAAGGCTAGGTTCAGACCACAGGTCTTAATCAGTGTTGGGCACGTTACTTTAAAAAAGTAATTAGTTATAGTCACTCACTACTTCTTCCAAAAAGTAACTGAGTTAGTAACTGAATTACTCTATAGTAAAAGTAACTAGTTACCAGGGAAAGTAACTATTTCCGTTACTTTAAAAAGTTGTTGTATGTCAAAGAATTTGAAATTTTCTGAGCAGTATTCGAATCAGTTGAATAGAGAAGAACAGACAGATAATTGTGTTATAGAACCTTGTAATATTTATTGCACCTCACCAGCAACAGATTTATCCTACACTTGAAGTGCAACAAAAATAAACAGTAAACAATATAGTAAAATAACAATCAGCAGTAAACAATAGAAAGTGAGTTTAATAAATTAACTCTCACAACCTGAGACTAGTGATGCACGATAATACATTTTTCAACTGATATCGATAACCGATTATTTCCTGCCCCTTCCACCCGATAACCGATAATGTCACGCCGATAATTCTATTCAAATATGTATGTAAAATGTTAAAGTATACAATTCAATACAAGTATATAAAGATCAAATGTTACTGTGCAAAAATGTAATTTAGTGCTATTTTTTTCTACATCAAATGTGAACAAGTAGTAAATTCCAACATCTAAACAATGGCAATGACATTGTGTAATGGTAAGCTTTTGGCAACAATTACTTAGAGAGTAAACACCCAAGTTGCACAAAAATGCCTTTAAAAGTAAGCCATTCCTAACATATATCACATTACTACACTGCAAAAACACCTCCTTAAAACTAGCAGAATTGGACAAAACTGTTGATTGCGCACATTTGGAGGCTAAATCGATTGCATTATCGGTTGAATTTCGTTTTATCTGGATTATCTGTGTGACGTCATAATTGCCATTAACGGCCGATAATTATCGGTGACCGATATTATCGTGCATCTCTACCTGAGACAACTGCTCAAGTAGACATTGCCTACTGTACTTCAAGTATTTTGACTTGAAATAGTGTTTATATCTCCACCTCGTAAAGGAGAAAGCTTCCTCTGAATGCTGTGCCATCATATCCCTCTGCATCTGTTTTGCGTGTGTGTGTTTGCCGCACGCGCTGTTCCGGTTTGTGTGTGAAAACACCGGCTCTGATTGACTTACCATGACACATGACTCTAACCCTCAGCCAATCACAATGACTTCCATCGCATCTATCCAGGGGGTATATTCAGGTAGCCTCGTCCCCCTACTCCTCCTGTCACCCTCAAAGCGTCTGCTGTCCTCAAGATGGAAGCAGCATTCTTGCTGGCTGACAGTGGGAGATGGGAACAAGGCTAGCATTCAGGTGTGGCAAACACAGAAACGTTAGCAAGCTTTGGAAAGCATTGTCTAATTGAATGAGCAGGGACAAACAGCCTGGAGTCATAAGAAGTACGTGCTGTAATATTCTGATACAGAATTATCCCAGGCACCCTAAAGTGCACGGGGCGCCATTATTGTTTTGCTCAAATGATGCGGGAGTGAGTTAGAGACACGGCCTGCCGAGAGCCGTACGTTTGTGTTAATGTTGAAGTTATATGTGCTATTAAAGAAACAGAGTGCCAGCACGTCCTGTGTGGTATATCTTTGCTAAGAAAAAGCACAAAACAAAACACGTGCGCTATTCTCGAACCTGAACGCACCCCAAGTCTTGGATGACAAATAAACAGAGCAGAGTAGACTTGCTATAGCTGGTAGTTTCTTCAATTTAGTCAGAGTAACGCATCGCTTTTGACCGTCAGTAACGGTAACGGCGTTGTAATGGCGGAAAAAAGAATTAGTTAGATTACCTTGTTACTGAAAAAATAAAGCCGTTATGTAACGGCGTTATTTATAACGGTGTTATTCCCAACACTGGTCTTAATGCACGAATCCGATTATTTCGTATTTTTCCGACTCGAGTAAGGCATTAACTTGACTGTGTGAACGGGACAAGTCGCATAGAAGTGGACCATTTCAAATCCGATCTGGGTCACTTTCGTATGTGGTTTAAATCCGATCTGGGCCACATTTTTCAAGAATGTGGCAGCGGTCTGCTGTGTAAAAGCCGAGTTCAAGCTAGGCGCTAATGCTAATGCACAGCTACATCGCTGCCCTCCTGACTGCCGCTCTTGCTCTTTGCTTACGTAATTGCTAAATGAATTCCGGTTTGGGAAGCTTGACAGTTCAGACCCGCTGCCAGGCAGACTTGACCACAGTCATTACAAAAATAAAATGAAGAAAAGGATAAGCCTGATAATGCTCGGTTTACTTTCGTGCGCCAAATAAGCAATATTTCAGTATTGCTTACATGGTTGAGTCAGGGCAAACTGACGCACACACATAAGGCTTATGATTAGAGATGTCCCGATCGGGATGCCGATCGATCGGGTCTGATCACGTCATTTTCAAAGTATCGGAATCGGCAAAAAAAATATCGGACATGCCTTTTTTCAATATATATATATTTTTTAATTAAATCGTTTTCTAATTGTATTTAACGTTACAGACATAATATGTTACACTCATCCAGAGTCTTTAGTTTAGGCTTAAGGTAGGGTTATCAAATGTATACTGTTAACGGCAGTAATTATTTTTTTTATTTTTTATTTATCACGTTAAAATATTTAACGCAATTAACACATGCGCTCCACGACCCACTCACGTATTGTCGCATCCAACCTGTAATGGTGCCGTTTTACCTATATATAGAGCTAAAAGGCAGCGTAAAATGAGTAGAGTGGATTTTGGCAGTCTTTGGAGCCTTTTTTTAATTGACTAAAGCCTTACAATCCCTCTCCCTACGATTAGAAATATCGTGGGAAGCAATGTGGGGAAAATAGGTAGTAATTGAGCTTTTTCTTAACGCCCTATGTTATTTCCCAACGTAGAGAAGATATATCAATTGGTACCACTACGCACAGTCATGGTTGCACTTCCCATCATGCATTTGGGCAGAACAGTTAAATGGCTACAGTATCATTTACTGAAAGCTCAACAAATACACTAGATGGCAATATTTAGTCACAATATACAAAGTCACATTTATCCTTTAAGAATTACAAGTCTTTCTATCCGTGGATCCCTCTCACAGAAAGAATGTTAATAATGTAAATGCCATCTTAAACAAATACAGTACTTATGTACTGTATGTTGAATGTATATATTCGTCCGAGTTGTATTCATTTTTTTCTTAATGCATTGCCAAAATGTATATGATCGGGAAAAATTATCGGGGATGATTGGAATTGAATCGGGAGCAAAAAAAAAAGCAATCGGATCGGGAAATATCGGGATCAGCAGATACTCAAACTAAAACGATCGGGATCGGATCGGGAGGAAAAAAACATGATCGGAACAACCCTACTTATGATGTGTGTGCGTCATTCACGTCCATGCATTCTATCAATCCATATAAACTTTGAATATAAGACTAAACGGGGATTATTAATGTCTGTTATTTGTGTCCTCTTTTTGGAAATGAAAATATGATCACCCTGGAATGACGTACAGCCAGAATGTGTAGTCATTTGTTTTGATGCTTCTGCACATGCGGGTTAGTTTGCTCAGCGCGTGTCGGACTGCTAGTTAGTGCGCATGCGTAATACTTAAACGGGCTCAATAGACAAAGGCAGTATGAACGGGCACAGCAAAAAAAACAGATATGACAAAAAATCGGATTTGTGCCTTAAGACCTGCAGTATGAACCTAGCCTTATTGTCCTTTTCGCTGTTGTTTGCAAATGCTGTCAGGTTTTCGCGCGACCCTAATTATAACCAGCTCCACAGAGTACACACATCGCCCGCCTCCACCTTCTATTTCCTCTGTTGTATTTTATCTTGGCAAACCAGCTCATTAAATTACGGCCAACTAGTGGATTTAACAGTGAAGAAGTTTGTCTGCAACAAAAACACAAAAAAAATGTTGTTGGTTGCACATGTGCGGGTAGATGAAAAAAATATTCGCACTGGCTGAAATTTTAGTCGCAAAATGCGATTTGGTCGCCGTCTGGAGCCCTGTGGCAGTCAATGAGTTAATTCTTTCAGTGCCATTGACAAGGTTAGAGGTGTACAATCTACAGCTCCAGGAACACATGTGCCTTTTTTACCCATCTGCACAAAATTTAAATGAATTTGTCACTAGATACAGTAGATGTCCAATCCATTACCATTAATCCCCGTGAATGAGTTAAGTATTTGGGGCTAAGAAGCCTAAAGCAACTTGAGGGATTCCTAATGTTTTGCTTGTCTTGACTTGGTCTTTCTGAGGATGGAGGATGGCCTGACCAGTCATTTAAAAAATGCCTTAAAGGGACAGACAACGCCTAGTATGAATGATGTTCATGTCAAAGACGGTTGCTAAAAATAAGTTTGCAAATGAAGAATTCCTTAGACCCCTGATGACAGTGAAAATGATGTTTATTACTGACTTCACAATGAAGGTGGGGCAAGTTGGGATACTCGCATTTGATTGGTTTGATAATACCAGCATTGGTTGCAGTGCCCTCTTCCTGAAAATACTGGCTTCTATTGATGTTTCTCCTTATTACAAACATGAAAATTTGCGTGTTTTGAATTAGGAAACCCTGATTAACCCACAGGTCAAATTTTGCCAAGAGTAATGGCTGCAACTCAAAAACCTGGGTTTTCCATGAGAATATTTCCGCTGGGATACATATTTTAAAGGTGTTGTCAGTCCCTTTAAAAATTAGATTTAACAAGGCCAAAGACTCCAATGGGCGAATTGATGAATTGCATGGATTAAAGTGAAAACAAATCATTTAACTGAAACTTTTTAACATTGCCGAGACTAAACATTGGGGGACAATATTGAGGTGCTTCATTCAGTTAATGTAAATCAAACTTTTCATTCATTGGACATTTACAATCAAGTTTTCAGTATTTCAATAACAATACTCAAATAATTTATGTAGTAATTAACAAGAAAAAGTGCTGTTGCAGACCAATTGCCACTTAAGGTTTATAATAAGAGACCCTAATTAATGAAGAGAAATTAGAAGCTACAGCCAAGCAGAGGGAACTAACTGTGCAACAATCCTAATATACAAAAAAACTAGGGCTGTCAAAATTTTCGCGTTAACAGGCGGTAATTAATTTTTTAAATTAATCACGTTAAAATATTTGACGCATTTAACGCACATGCCCCGCTCAAACAGAATAAAATGACAGCACAGTGTAATGTCCACTTGTTACTTGTGTTTTTCGGTGTTTTGTCGCCCTCTGCTGGCGCTTGGGTGCGACTGATTTTATGGGTTTCAGCACCACATGAGCATTGTGTAATTATTGACATCAACAATGGCGAGCTAGTAGTTTAGTTTTTTTTATTGAAAATTTTACAAATTTTATTAAAACGAAAACATTAAGAGGGGTTTTAATATAAAATTTCTATAACTTGTACTAACATTTATCTTTTAAGAACTGCAAGTCTTTCTATCCATGGACCGCTTTAACAGAATGATAATAATGTTAATGCCATCTTGTTGATTTATTGTTATAATAAACAAATACAGTACTTATGTACCATATGTTGAATGTATATATCCGTCTTGTGTCTTATCTTTCCATTCCAATAATAATTTACAGAAAAATACGGCATATTTTATAGATGGTTGGAATTGCGATTAATTACGATTAATTTTTAAGCTGTAATTAACTCAATTAAAATTTTTAATCGTTTGACAGCCCTAGAACATGACAAAAACAATGCTTGCAAAATTGATCATAGGCCAATATTCCCTCATGCATTACCACCCACTAGCACCCCCTGCTGACGGATTTTCGTCACTACGATGGAGAACTTTAATCCATGTAATTTGTCTAAATGGCCAGGTGGGTTGAGTAGTGCCCAAAATTTTACTCAAGTTAGAGTAGCGTGACTTCAAAATAATTTTACTCAAGTAAAAGTAGTCATCCCAAAAATGTACTCAAGTAAAAGTCAAAAGTATTTGGTGAAAAGAATACTCAAGTAATGAGTAACATTATGACTCAAGGGCGTAGGTTTGCATAGGGACGGTAGGGACAAAACACAACTAACTTTTCAGGATGCTCAAATTGTCCACACCAGCTTTTAGGCAACCTAATTTGCGTTAAATAATAACTTCAGTTATATGTCATTTAGATTGGCTTCCCATATGTTTTAATTGTTGTAAATGACCCCACCATTATTGAGCGAATTATTGTCATTATGTTCAGATTTATATGTACCTCCATTCACTTACTGAATGTGCCGGTCCGTTTTTTCCCCCTCAGAAACGTTTATTTGAAGTGTTGATGACTTGACCCCCCCAACAAACACACACGCACACCCACGCACGCACGGACACAAACACATTAGATATCAGGGATTTTTTTCTCCCAGCTACTAGCAGCCACTATAAGAAATGTAAAACGACACCAATGTTGTGGAAGTGGGGAACACACCACTAATTTTGCTACTGAAAGTCTGACCTGCATCAGTTAGCATAACATTAAACTGTTTGAACATGCTAACCTGCAAAACCCGAGTAGGAAGCTGCTTAGCGAGAAGAGTCCTCCTGTGTGTTTTCTACTGTTAACGTTAACTGTGAGAAACATAGTGAACCGAGGTCTACCCTCTTCCTCCCAATTTTTCTTTTTATTTTATTTACGTGGTCTTAAAGCAGCCCACAGGAGCTTTCATTTTTTTGTTGAGTTTGGCTGTGCTTGTGGACAAAAGCAGTAGTATTTTACCTGAAAGACAGCTCCATTTTTATTTTATTTTTTGTTATTCCCTGACAAATAAGTTTTTTCAGTTATATTTAATTTCTTTATTTAGACAATGTTGAGTGGTCTTAAGACAAATGTTTATATTTTTTTAAATTCCTGGATTGTTCAGAGATGATTAACAAGCTTGTACTGTATTTATTTTAGAGCTGTCAAACGATTAAAAATTTTAATCGAGTTAATTACAGCTTAAAAATTAATTAATCGTAATTAGGGCTGTCAAAATTATTGCGTTAACGGGCGTTAATTAATTTTTTAAATTAATCACGTTAAAATATTTGACGCAATTAACGAAGATGTCCCGCTCAGAGAGATTTAAATGACAGTACACAGTGAAACGCTCACTTGTTGTGTTTTATGGAGTTTTGCCGCACTCTGCTGGCGCTTGGGTGCGACTGATTTTATAGGCTTCAGCATCCACGAGCATTGTGTAAGTAATTATTGACATCAACAATGGCGGGCTACTAGTTTATTTTTTGATTGAAAATTTTACAAATTTTATTGAAACGAAAACATTAAGAGGGGTTTTAATATAAAATTTCTCTAACTTGTACTAACATTTTTCTTTTAAGAACTACAAGTCTTTCTATCCATGGATCGCTTTAACAGAATGTTAATAATATTAATGCCATCTTGTTGATTTATTGTTATAATAAACAAATAGTCCTTATGTACCGTATGTTGAATGTATATATCCATTTTGTGTCTTATCTTTCCATTCCAACAATTTACAGAAAAATATGGCATATTTTATTGATTGGTTTGAATTGCGTTTAATTGCGATTAATTACGATTAATTAATTTTTAAGCTGTATTTAACTCGATTAAAAAATTTTAATCGTTTGACAGCCCTAATCGTAATTAATCGCAATTAATCGCAATTCAAACCATCTATAAAATATGCCATATATTTGTGTAAATAATTGATGGAATGGAAAGATAAGACAAGATGGATATATACATTCAACATACGGTACATAAGGACTGTATTTGTTTATTATAACAATAAATCAACAAGATGGCATTAACATTATTAACATTCTGTTAAAGCGATCCATGGATAGAAAGGCTTGTAGTTCTTAAAAGATAAATGTTAGTACAAATTATAGAAATTTTATATTAAAACCCCTCTTAATGTTTTCGTTGTAATAAAATTTGTTAAATTTTCAATCAAAAAACAAACCTTACACCTTACTTACACAATGCTCATGGGTGCTGAAGCCTATAAAATCAGTCGCACCCAAGCGCCAGCAGAGGGCAGCAAAACTCCATAAAACACAATTAACAAGTAGGCATTTCACTGTACTGTCATTTAAATCTGTCTGAGCGGGGCATGTGCATTAATTGCGTCAAATATTTTAACGTGATTAATTTAAAAAATTAATTACCGCCCTTTAACGTGATAATTTTGACAGCCCTAATTTTGTATGTTAATGCAATTTATGTTCAAATGATGCAATTTAAATTTGCCCTTAAAATCCGGACATTTTTTTCTGGAAGTGTTCAAAATGTTTCTTGAGTAGTTTTTGAAAACAGAGGTTTTAATTGAAAAGTGTAGGCTGAACCAATACACATAAAAGTTAGTATAAATAAATACAGTTTTATTTTGCATTGATCATTATGAAATTCCCGTCCCAGCAAAAAGTGTACATGCAGGTTATGCTGTTATATTGTCCCTACCAATGTTGAGACCAAACCTACGCCTTTGTTATGACTGACTTCTTACAATGTCTGATTAAAAAAAAAAAAAAAAAAGTATATATTTTTTCTAAGCACAACTTCATTTATATGAAGTGTTATTATTAAACTGTAAGCCAAAAAAATCCCGAAAAAAATCATTGAATTCTGGCGAGAGAAAAAAAAATCTGCGGAACTGAAACATCATTCTTCCAAAAAGAACGAGTGCCCGCTATTGGAGAAAAATAGTTCCCAGTTTGAATAGTTGAATATTGAATAGTTACTTCATATTTCCTATTATAAAATTAAAAGGATCATATCTCCGATTTCAGTGGTCAGTCGGTGCCAAATAAAAACTGTAGTACGCAGTTGACTGGTAGTTAAAGTAACACTGTGTTTTTTTCACCTTTTCTTACAGATTTCAGCAGTAAAAACCAGGTGTGATTGGTCCAAACCGCTACAGCGCTACTACACTAGATTGAGCAACGTAACTCTCAACGGCACCGTGAGTAGATCTCCAGTTCTTTTTGTATTCTGAGTACTACTGCATGCTGTTTACTGCCAAAGGTGTGTAACATTTGCTTGTATGTTTACAGGAGGGCAGTAGCGCCCAGTGGGAGTTGATCCGCAGTGAAACCAAAATGCACCTGGAGCGGCTGCACCTGTTGGTGGCCGGAGCCACATAAAGAAAGCGACATCTGCTTCTTTTCTACCGCTGTATTTATTTTATTTATTGAATATTTAATATTTATTCCACATTTTTTGAGAATAAAAAGTTTTTTTTACATGGACTTTTGGCTGTCACTTCCAGTGTTGCATGAGTTAGCATGTGTTAGCTAGGTATTTGGAACCTTTTTTTTTTTACCTAGCAGATGATTGCACCTGTCTTGTAGCATTTTATGGTGCATTCGAGGAAGGTGGGAAGTCAGACTAATGCTGCATTTGAGGAAGGTGGGAAATCGGATTTTTCCAACCTCCGACCAGGAAAAATGTAATTGGAGCGCCACTCGAACTGGGAGGTCTTAGTTGCGAAGTCGAAAAAAAAACGCACCCAGACTTCATGAGCTGCTTCAATCTGATATGACTCGACAAAATGGCGCTTAGGCATAAGCGGATTTTAAGGGGGGGGCCAGGCCCCCCTAGTGGCCGAAAAGTTTCATTGCATGTAATTCACTTTCCTATATATATATAAAAGTTGTAAAGCAAAAAAACTGCAACAAAAATGAATGAAATGAACATATAAAAGTTGTAAAGCAAAAAAACTGCAACAAAAATGAATGAAATGAACAAAAAAAAATTTTTTTATAATGGGTCAAAATTATTTTTCGAGCACTTTAGACAGTCATTTGCTTTGCATATAATTTAAAATACATACAGTGCCCTCCATAATTATTGGCACCCCTGAAAAACATGTGTTTTTTAGCTTCTAATGTTTTTTTAAAAAAATTCAAATAATATGGGACATTAATGGAAAAAAAGAGAAAAATCCAACCTTCAATACAAGTGCATTCATTCAGTGGGGGAAAAAATCCCACATAAAGAAAAAATTATTTGACATCAAATAATGTGTGTCACAATTATTAGCACCACTGGTTTTAATACTTTGTACAACCCCCTTTTGCCAACAAAACAACGTCTGGGGACTGAGATGGCCATAGGAGGAGCTTGATTTTGTGTCTGGTGAATCATTTCTGTGTAGATTTGGCCATATGTTTAGGAGCATTGTCTTGCTGAAAGACCCAGTGACGACCCATCTTCAGCTTTCGGGCAGAGGGCAACAGATTTTGATTTAAAATGTCCTGGCATTTCAAAGCATTCATGATGCCATGCACCCTATCAAGGTTCCCAGGGCCTCTGGAAGCGAAACAGCCCCGCAGCATCACTAACCCACCCCCATACTTCACAGTGGGTATGAGGTGCTTTTCAGCATGCGCATCTTTCATGGCACGCCAGACCCACTTAGAGTGTTTATTGCCAAAAAGCTCATCTGACCAAAGCACACGGTCCCAGTTGAAGCCTGGGACCGTGTGTATTTTTCCTGCGGCCGTGGCGCAGTTGGTAGCTGGAGCTGTCCTTGGACTGAAGGGTCAGTGGTTCAATTCCCGGCTACGACTGCCCACTGTCGAAGTGCCCTTGGGCAAGGCTCTGAACCCTGATTTGCCTCCAATGGGTTGACAGCGCCTTGCATGGCAGCAGCCCCATTGGTGTGTGAATGTGTGCGTGAATGGGTAAATGTGTGCTATTGTAAAGCACTTTGGGCATGGTAACCATGCAGATAAATGCGCTATATAAGTACTGACCATATTTTGTCATCACAGAGAACAGCATGTCCTCACGCAAAGTCAGTAAAAATCATATTGTGTTTTGTGAAGTTGTGTTGAATAACTAAATTTAATAATAAATAGATACAGATAAATAACTTTTTATAATCGTGTAATTTAAGTTTTACCATGATGGTCTGCTTTTCGACGGGCAGCACCATTTTGTAGAGTCACGTCAGATTGAAGCAATTTTCCATCCCAGTTCCTACCTTTCTCGAATGCAGTATTAGGCAAGGACATGTAAGACATTTGCTGGGTGATTACGTCATTGGGGCGGAGCTAGGCACAGGTTTGGACATAATTTTTGGGAAAGAATCCTCGACGGTTGCCCAGGATGCCCTCATACCAGCCGTTGTCATGGCGATGAATTACATAAATGACGTCGCCCGCCATCAGGGACAGGTCGTCCGGCTTCGCTGCCTCGTAGTCATACAGCGCCACCACTGAAGAAGTGAGAGACAACATTAAATCTCCGTCTTTTTTTAGAGATTCGATCAAAATCACAAACCAAAATGACAGTTGTTGACATTAATATATTGATCAACTTCAAATGAAGTCACTACCTTTCTCCAGGTAATTAGGGGGGGCGCCACGGAGCTCCTCTGCTGCTAAAACATCACTAGCAGCCTGGTCATCCAACGGTGGGGGTGGAGGAGGAGGCGGAGGGAGGGACGGGAGCTCCAGATCTAACAGAACAGCACATGCGCAGATGAATAATGTCTGGGATAAGGACAGAGATGGTGGACTTGAACCCACACAACACCTCCCTCACTAATAGCTAGGAGAACCAAATGCTGGAAAAATCCAGCAGTCACTTTTTTTTAAATCATTCTGTTAGGGAGGTTAACAGATTATTTGATTTAGGAAATACTGTATACCACAATAGCACCATTAAAAAGAGTCGTTGCATTTAAATGAGAACCAAAACAGCAAACGTGAAAAACAAGACCCCAAAAATGAGAATTTAAGCACAAAACCTAAAAAAAACATGGTGAAAATAAGTCCTCAAACACGACACCCCCCCAAAAAAGTGAGACCTCAAAAATGAGAGTTATGAAAACAGTATTCAAAAAGAAGACCCAAAAACAAGACCTGAAAAATGATAATGTCCACTTGTAAATGTATTACATTACGATAGCACCACTATGTTCTTAGGTAGTATAGGTGTTTAATGAAGTGTTTTTTGTTGTTGTTTGCTCTTCTCTTCTGTCTGCCTCATTTTTCACTGTCCCCCCAAAACCCCTTCCTGTCTGCTGCTTTCTCCTAATAAACAATATGAACAACCACAATGGAACAATATCAAATTCCCATGTGGCACATTAAAACTGCTCAGTCAATAAGGACACTCAGATTCCCATTCTTTGTGTTGAAGCAGCTGAACAGGACAGGTTAAAAAAAAAAAAAAGTATATATATATATATATATATATATATATATATATATATATATATATATATATATATATAGGGCTGTCAAAATTAACGCGTTAACGGGCAGTAATTAATTTTCAAAATTCATCACGTTAAAATATTTAACGCAATTAACGCATGCGCGGAACGAACCACTCAAGCATTGACGCGAAAAGACTGCAATGGCACCGTTTGAAGTATATTGAGAGCTAAGCAAGTGGACTGGATGCAAGTGTTACCGGCACCCCCAAGGGGCCGCTGTTATTTTCAATGTGACCGGCATTGTCAGATTGAGCAGTGAGGAAGAAAGTGGTCGAGCGAGTCAGAGAGAGGGAGCGAGAGAGTAGACAGTAGTCCCCCACATGCTTTTGTATTGTTAATAAAAGTACCCACAAAAAGTCATCCAACGCCTTTCGGTACTTATATGCACGCTGCCGCCTTCCTAAGGAGGAAGTCGGACGAACCGAGCCAACCAACGACAAAGAGCCAACCTGGATCGCCCGTCCACTCCTCACTATGGAGAGGAGTTGAAAGCACCGCCAATTACCCAAAGGCTCGAATAGGTAATACAGACATTCTTTGGTAGCATTTCAAACACAAAAGTTATTATTATTGTGGTGCGTGAAATGGGGAAGAATGATTGGAGATGATCTTTATCTTAACACAAAGTATTGTATATAACGCAGAGAAGATATGTCATTTGTAGCCATCATTGTGACTCATGGTTGCCCAAATTCCCATCATGCATTTGGCCAATTAAGAACATTTAGGTCGTTACAGTATCATTTAGTGAAAGCACAACAAAAATAATATTCCTATCTCTCAAAAAAAATAATGTTCACAAAAAGAAAAGCGCTCAATGCAAAGAGAACTGGCATTGTACACACATTTATCTTTTAATTACTATAACTTGTACTCACATTTATCTTTTGAGAATTACAAGTCTTTCTATCCGTGGATCCCTTTCACAGAAAGAATGTTAATGTTAATGCCGTCTTGTGGATTTATTGTTATAATAAACAAATACAGTACGAATGTAAAGTATGTTGAATGTACTGCATATATCTGTCTTGTCTTATCTTTCCATTCCAACAATAATTTACAGAAAAATATGGCATATTTTAGAGATGGTTTGAAGTGCGACGAATTGCGATTAATTACGATTAATTTTTAAGCTGCAATTAACTCGATTAAAAATTTTAATCGTTTGACAGCCCTAATATATATATATATATATATATATGTATATATATATATTTTTTTTTTTAAATAGACACCTAACAAACGAGACCTTGAGTACTCGAATGAGTACTCGAAAATACCCCAAAAATGGGACCTAATCAATCAATATACTTATATATATATATAAATGGAACTTTGTCTGTGTGTGTGTTCATTCCCTATGGACTCCGAAATGGCTGGGCAGATTTTGACAAAATTTTACACAGTTGTACTTTATGTTTCTGGGAGTGTTGGGTTTGATCACTGTAGGGCTCCATTTAGTGCGGACAATTAATCCAAAACTTTAAAAATTACCGTTGAAAATCCCAGATTGTGGAGGCAACAGTGCCATCTTTTGGGCAAAACACGTGTCTCTTGCGATTGCAAAGTTGCAGTTGGCTTTCAAACTTTACGGTTTCATGCAAGGACGTAGGTTTGCGTAGGGACGGTAGGGACATAACACTACCAACTTTTCAGGGTTGTCCCCCACCAATTTTTAAGTAACCTCATTTGCGTTGATAATGACTTCATTTATATGGGTAATTTAGAATGTCTTCCCATATGTTGTAAGGATAGAATTGACCCTACCATTACTAAATGAATTATTTTCATTATGTTCAGACTTACAGTACATTTACATCTTTTGACTTCCCTTCAAACGCACGTTTGATTGGCTGATGACTTGACCCCATCAACAAAAGCACTCACAGCCCTGAAAGAAATACAACATGTCGACAACAATGCCGCCTCCTCTGCCCCTTTCGAGGTTTTTTTCGACCAGCAGCAGCATCGCTGTTGTGTAGGTGGGGAACACACCACTAATTTTGCTCTTGTAAGTCGGACCTCAGAGTTAGCATAGCATTAAACTGTGTAAATTTGCTAACCTGAAAACTTGAATAGGAAGCTGCTTAGAGAGACGTTTCCTCCTGTATGTGTTTTCTACTGCTAACTTAGTTAGACTTACTAAACTTTTATTTTTGTTATTCCCTAAGACATTTTTTCTGTTATATTTAATTTCTTTATTTAGACAATTTTGAGTGTTCTTAACACAAATGTTAATTTTTTGCATTCCTGGATAGTTGAGATTATTAACAAATGTATGTTAATATAATTTATGTTCAAATATTGCATTTTAAATTCGCTAATAAAATCCAGACATTTATTCTGGAATTTTTAAAAATGTTTCTTAGGTAGTTTTTGAAAACAAAGGTTTGAATCGAATGGTGTATCACCTGAACCAATACACTTGACAGTTAGTATAGGTCAATACAGATTTAAAGATTTGCATTAATCATTCAGCCTATCAATTAATTAGGTTCATATTCGTGAGAAATGTAGCCTCCGTTCAACCAATCTGTTTGGTCTTATTAATGTCCCGTCCCCAGCAAAAAGTCACCATGTAGGTTATGCTGTTATATCGTCCTGCCAATCTTGAGACCAAACCTACGCCCTTGGTTTCATGTGCAAATATAAATGTGCTGTGATGATACATTGTGGCTTTACGTACACCACAACAAGATGCCGGATTAAAAAAAAAAAATTCACAATTTCCCGGAATATTCAATTTAGCTGGATATTCATACTGTAGCGACTGTTATTTACTATGTGTTACGCCCACAGTGGTTCATGGGTAGTTGTGACACCCATGACTGAGAGCGGTGGTTGCTGTTGTTATATTCTGGTATTTTCGGTTCAGTAGAGGCGCCGTCCCTTGGGATTGTGCGGTGTATGGGACACAAGAGCAACAAGTGTGAAACATAAAAAATGTCTCTCCTCCACGTCATGTGCAACAATACTGTTCACAGTGATGGGAAAGCTATTGTGCATTAACCTCTTTATGGTGTTATTTTACTATTACTTAGGGCTGTCAAAATTATTGCGTTAACCGGCGGTAATTATTTTTTCAATTAATCACGTTAAAATGTTTGACGCAATTAACGCACATGCCCCGCTCAGATTAAAATGACAGCACAGTGTCAAGTGCACTTGTTACTTCTGTTTATTGGAGTTGTGTCGCCCTCTGCTGGCGCTTGGGTCCGACTGATTTTATGGGTTTCAGCACCATGAGAATTGTGTAATTATTGACATCAACAATGGCGAGCTACTAGTTTATTTTTTGATTGAAAATTTTACAAATTTTATTAAAACGAAAATATTAAGAGGGGTTTTAATATAAAATTTCTATAACTTGTACTAACATTTATCTTTTAAGAACTACAAGTCTTTCTATCCATGGATCGCTTTAACACAATGTTAATAATGTTAATGCCATCTTGTTGATTTATTGTTACAATAAACAAATACAGTACTTTGTACAGTATGTTGAATGTATATATATATCCGTCTTGTGTCTTATCGTTCCATTCAAACAATAATTTACAGCAAGGCCAGCCCAGGCCATTTGGGGGCCCTAAGCAAAATAATGCCAAGGGGCCCATATTTTTGGCCCAACGTTTCGTCACAGTGTACTGTGAAACCCATACATGCAATCCAACCCATACGCCCATATTTTGTATATTAATCAGATTTTTCGTTTCTCTGCTCCAGAAGGATAAATTCTCTTCGACATATTCGTGTATCTATTTTCCAAGCAAGTTTGAGCACACATCATCGCGAAGCAGGTTCAACGTCACTCCCCAGGTTGTCAGATTGTAATGACAAGAAAATGGAAATTTGCATAGATAAACGTAGAGCAGGGCGGTAAACCGAAAATTTACCGTTACCGAAATTCTTCACGATGACCGACGTAATTTTGACCATGTCGGTAAATTCGGTAATTTAATAAAAGAAGAAAATATAGTCTTTTCATCCCGCTTTGACTCTGTGTTGTTCGGCTATGTTCATTCCCCTTTAAGAAAGCAGACAGTGCGCTTACGTTTGGAGTCACATGGTTTTCAGGAAGCCAATCAAACAGAAGCCCGCTAGGCTAACGCTAGCAGCTAACGCTAGCGGCTAACGCTACAAGTAAACGGGATGAAGTCGGGCTTAAGTTAGCTTCGCCAAACTTTCACCCGACATTAAGTAAACTCTTGACGGGTTCCAGATAGGGATGGAAAAACCGAGGCTTTCTGAAACAATGAACCACTTTTAAGACAATTGCCCTAAATTGAATCACTGTTTGACACACTGCAAGAGCCCCATCTACTGGATAAACAGTGCACGCTTCTTTTTAAAAGTAAAGTTGACAAATTGCCTCAGCATTACATATCTTCAATAGAATTAAGTGGATGTCGTCTATTTCAACCAGGAGATCGTGTCGTTATTAAGTGTGATTTACACAATTAAAGTTGACCTCTTTAAGCCTGTGTCATTGCTTTTGTCTGTGAAGATGTGTTCAAAGCAGTATTTGTAATACACGACAGTGCTAGTCTTGTAAGTGGCTCGTCCTAGATGACGGGGAGTAACTATGTATTGTTTATTTTTTTTTGTAAAAATTACAGTAGAGTAAGCACAGTGCTTGGGAACAGAAATATTATTTATTGCATACTGTAAGGATTTCCAAAATCATAAGATGTAAATAATTGAGCCGAATAAAAGAAAGGAAAGGTTTGTGAAACATTTTATTTTTTAAATTAAGTATAATTTCTGGGGGGCGGGTGGATGTGTCGTATTTGTATCTATTCTAAATATCTAAACGTATGCCACTATCTAGTGTATAACAATGCGGAATGAATTTAATGAAATTCAAGTGATATTTTTCAAGTCATACAAGCTGTTATAAATGTTCACACAAGAATTCTTATTGTTTACAAGATTTTTTTTAATACCTAATGTTTAGACTGCATGTGCAATTGTTAAATTGAAAGCTGGTAAATAAATTTAATGAGAAACTGTTAATTTGTATTCCATGCATTGATTCAAATTTTCAAATTATATAACAGTTTGCTTGGGCGAATTTATCGTCATTTATCGTTATCGAGGTAAATCTGCTCAATTTATCGTGATACATACTAAAGGCCATATCGCCCAGCCCTAGATAAACGGCAATACGCGCCACATTATTCACGATGCTCTATTAACAACGTATAAAATGAGGTTGCCAGATTGGGGGCCCCCTAGTGGTCAGGGGCCCTAAGCAGCTGCATAGTCTGCGTATAGGCTGGGCCGGCCTTGATTTACAGAAAAATGTGACATATTTTATAGATGGTTTGAATTGCAATTAATTACGATTAATTAATATTTAAGCTGTGATTAACTCGATTAAAAAATTTAATCGTTTGACAGCCCTACTATTACTACATTACAGCTGCATCGCTAAGGAATTTATGTTTTCTCTGCCATTTGGTTGAGTTGTGTTCACATTACACAAACCGGAGCAACGCCAGACCATACTGCTAGTCCTTATATAAATGAGACCTAAAAAATGAGAACTCAAAAAACGAAACCCAATAGAGACCTCAAAAACAATGCCTATAAACATAGACCTTAAAAAGGAGCCCGATAAAAGATCTTAAAAAGGATACCCCAAAAACAACACCTCACAAACAATGGGGGTCCTCTGGTCGCAGTCGTATATCACATTGTCAGTGAGTATAATGAGTTAGGAGCTTCAGCTGAATCTTACCCAGATGCTGGAGACGAGCAGGTAGGCTGAGCCGATGTGAGGAAGGGGACGAAGACCAAGAAGAGGCGGGCGCAAGCTGAGAGGGTGCATGCGGCGGAGGGTAAGAGGGGGGCGGGGGGATCATCACTGACACACACAAAAGCAGGCAGACAGGAAGGCGTTGTCACACCTGGAAGACCATGGCCACGCCTACATCCGCAAAGCTTACGTGATTGGACAGCGGGCAGGAAAAGCGAGCGAGTCGGACGGCGGCGGGAGGCGGGCCCCGAACGGACCCTCAGCGACACGGAGCGAGCGGCGGGGGGCCGGACCGCGCCCACGCCACTCCCTCGGGTCGGGAGGGGAGCTGCCATCAGGTAAAAAGAAGAAAGAAGAGGATACAGACTTGCTGCAATGCATGATGGGATATATTTGAGATTCAATGCATTGTGCGAAATGTTTCTCCCCAACAGCACAACCAAATGGCTGATGACACAGGCCGTGTGTGCGCGTGTACTACCGTCTACTTCCTGGGTCATCGGGGGCGGAGCCGGAAGCTCTGGCTCCTCATTGGATGGCAGACAAAAGGCATGGTCAGGGAGTGGAGGGGATGGCGGTGGAAGGCTGCTCTCCTCCAGCACTGAGGGAAATTAAATAACCATAATCTTCATCATCATAGTCCTCATCTGTGTCATTCATTATAATCATTTTCATCATTATTAGAGTTGCTATTAATTCACTGGTTTCCATTAACAGTGATAGACTTTTTCCACAACACTATACAATATGGTAATATTATAAAAATAAAAATCCTCAATACAAACAAGCACTAGGGTGCCCCAGCAAACTACAGGCTGAAGGCTATGCACACATGCATTCTACTGGCTAACTCGTAACCTAGGCAGGCACCAATAAGTCCGCAATTAATTAATCAACCGTGATTAAAAATAAATAAATGAATTAAAAAATCAGGCTCCAAGGATCAATAGATAGCGGCTTATGTTCCATGGCTTCCATCGGTTCAGTGATGGAAGAGTAGGACTTCAGTTAGTGTCCTTAAGAACAACAACCTGACAGGCCTTGTCAGGCCTTTAGCCTGTAAATAAACAAAAACATGCTGTTCAATCACTGTCAGCCCTCTCAGCCAAAATTGATCGGACGTCTATCACCAATAATTGCAGCCAAAGTTAATTCAGAGGTGTCAAACTCTTTGTCTCCTTTGGAGATGTCTGTTAATTTGAGGTAGTACGATTAATCGACTTTTTTTTTATTAAATTAAAAAAGAAGAAGAGTGAAAACAGGAAATATTTTCTTGTTTCAAAATATTTTGCAATTTTGCGTTTTTTTTTTTAATGTAAAAAAGGAGAGACCAGGAAGTATTACTTTTGTTATTGCTGTAACTTTTCCTTCATTCGTTTCTCACTTTTATTTTTGTCAATAAAAACAGGGACGAAAAACAAACTGTAAATATTCTTTTTTGTTTGTTTAAAAAATGTTTTAATTTAAAAAAAGTAAACATTGTCTTTTTTTTAAAATAAATAATTATGAAATATTCTCTGATCTAAAAGTGCCCATTCATGTCTGCAGAAATATTATTTAAATTTTATTTCAGCAAGAAAGGGATTTTAATCGACTTTACAACGCAAAATGACATGGCGGGCCAGATTTGGATCCTCGGGCGGTGAGTTTGACAGCCAATGAGTTAATTGTATGACTCATTTTGGCTATTCACGCCCCTGAAATGTCTGTGCTCACGTCTGATCATAATTGTCACCGTCGTCTTCACACTCTCACCTGTCTCCAGACATGGGGGCGGAGTCAGTGGTAGAAAAAGATCAATGGGCGGAGTCTCTGGAGGAGAAAGGGGTGGAGCCAGGGTAATCTCTTCATCAATTAGCGAAGAGTCCGGTGGAGGTGGCGGGATTTCCTCGAGGGGCGGAGCCAGGACATGATTGTCAAGCGGAACCTGAGGGATGGTGGGTGGCGCCACAGGTTTCCCAAAAGTCGAGCTTGGACAAACAACGACATTCATGATGGAACACGACATATTAGCGACTGGCTTGTAAGTACAGTGCTGGCCAAAAGTATTGGCATCCCTGCAATACAGTAAGATAATGCTCAGTTTCTCCCAGAAATGGCTGCAATTACAAATGCTTTGGTAAAAATATCTTTATTTATTTTGCTTGCCATGAAAGAACATAAAACAGAATGAAAAAAATATTAAATCATTATAATTTTACACAAAATTCCCAAAAGGGGCCGGACAAAAGTATTGGCACCCTCAGTCTAATACTTGGTAGCACAACCTTTGGACAAAATAACTGCAAACAACCGCTTCCGGTATCCATCAATGAGATTCATACAATGCTCTGATGGAATTTTAGACCATTCTTCTTTGGCCAACTGCTCAAGGTCTCTGAGATTTGAAGGGTGCCTTCTCCAAACTGCCATTTTCAGATCTCTCCACAGGTGTTCTATGGGATTCGTGTCTGGACTCATTGCTGGCCACTTTAGAAGTCTCCAGTGCTTTCTCTCAAACCATTTTCTAGTGCGTTTGGGTCATTGTCCTGCTGGAAGTCCCAATGACCTCTGAGGGAGACCCAGCTTTCTCACACTGGGCTCTACATTATGCTGCAAAATTTGTTGGTAGTCTTCAGACTTCTTAATGCCATGCACACGGTCAAGCAGTCCAGTGCCAGACGCAGCATAGCAACGCCAAAACATCAGGGAACCGCCGCCATGTTTGACTGTGGGAACCGTGTTGTTTTCTTTGAAGGCCTCGTTTTTTTCCCTGTAAGCTCTTTGTTGACTTTTGTCTCATCTGACCAGAGAACATTCTTCCGAAACGTTTTTTGGCTTTCTCAGGTAAATTTTGGCAAACACCAGCCTGGCTTTTTTATGTCTCTGGGTCAGAAGTGGGGTCTTCCTGGGTATCCTACGATAAAGTCCCTTTTCATTCAGACGCCAACAGATAGTACGGGTTGACACTGTTGTACCCTCGGACTGCAGGACAGCTTTAACTTGTTTGAAAGTTAGACGAGGTTCTTTATCCACCATCTGCACAATTTTTGTTGAAATCTCTTGTCAATTTTTCTTTCCAGTCCACATCTAGGGAGGTTAGCCACAGTACTGTTGGCATTACAACTTTTGATGACACTGCGCACGGTTGACACAGGAACATTTAGGTCTTTGGAGATGGACTTGTAGCCTTGATATTGCCCATGTTTTCTCACAATTTAGCTTCTCAAGTCCTTAGACAGTTCTTTGGTTTTCTTTCTTTTCTCCATGCTCAATGTGGTACACACAAGGACACAGGACATTGGTTGAGTCAACTTTAATCTATTTTAACTGGCTGCAAGTGTTATTTAGTTTAGGGCTGCAGCTATCGATTATTTTAGTCGTCGATTAATTGATGAACTAGTTAGTTCGAATAATCGAGTAATCGGATAACAAACATGAAAAATTAAAATACCTGAGCTGAGCCTCAAACGGTATAAAAAAATGAATGAGGATCTACAGTGCCTTGCAAAAGTATTCGGCCCCCTTGAACCTTGCAACCTTTCGCCACATTTCAGGCTTCAAACATAAAGATATAAAATTTAAATTTTTTGTTAAGAATCAACAACAAGTGGGACACAATCGTGAAGTGGAACAAAATTTATTGGATAATTTAAACTTTTTTAACAAATAAAAAACTGAAAAGTGGGGCGTGCAATATTATTCGGCACCCTTGCGTTAATACTTTGTAGCGCCACCTTTTGCTCCAATTACAGCTGCAAGTCGCCTGGGGTATGTTTCTATCAGTTTTGCACATCGAGAGACTGACATTCTTGCCCATTCTTCCTTGCAAAACAGCTCGAGCTCAGTGAGGTTGGATGGAGAGTGTTTGTGAACAGCAGTCTTCAGCTCTTTCCACAGATTCTCGATTGGATTCAGGTCTCGACTTTGACTTGGCCATTCTAACACCTGGATACGTTTATTTTTGAACCATTCCATTGTAGATTTGGCTTTATGTTTTGGATCATTGTCCTGTTGGAAGATAAATCTCCGTCCCAGTCTCAGGTCTTGTGCAGATACCAACAGGTTTTCTTCCAGAATGTTCCTGTATTTGGCTGCATCCATCTTCCCGTCAATTTTAACCATCTTCCCTGTCCCTGCTGAAGAAAAGGAGGCCTAAACCATGATGCTGCCACCACCATGTTTGACAGTGGGGATGGTGTGTTCAGGGTGATGAGCTGTGTTGTTTTTACGCCAAACATATCGTTTTGCATTGTGGCCAAAAAGTTCAATTTTGGTTTCATCTGACCAGAGCACCTTCTTCCACATGTTTGGTTAGTCTCCCAGGTGGCTTGTGGCAAACTTTAAACGAGACTTTTTATGGATATCTTTGAGAAATGGCTTTCTTCTTGCCACTCTTCCATAAAGGCCAGATTTGTGCAGTGTACGACTGATTGTTGTCCTATGGACAGACTCTCCCACCTCAGCTGTAGATCTCTGCAGTTCATCCAGAGTGATCATGGGCCTCTTGGCTGCATCTCTGATCAGTTTTCTCCTTGTTTGAGAAGAAAGTTTGGAAGGACGGCCGGGTCTTGGTAGATTTGCAGTGGTCTGATGCTCCTT